>NC_069499.1:1403493835-1403701335 GCF_027579735.1 Bombina bombina | reverse complement strand
TTTTAGGGGTTAAATTCTGACAGCCTATTGCTGCCCGCCACAGGAGAGCTCAGGCAGACAGGGGCAAATACTGTATGTACGCCCTCAGTGTATTTGGAGAAATGCTAAGTACCCTGCAGGTCTATATGAAACACTAAGGAAGAACCACTTAGAAAAAGATTTGATTTTAAGAGTATAGTTAAATAACACACTGTATAAGGCAGATATCTATCTACCCAGGAACATAACTGAGGTCATTTGCCATAAGAATATAAAAAGACTCACCATATACTATATGTGTATGGGGTCTGAGGCTGGGATGGTTCTGGATCATAGGGGTGCAAAAAGTGGACAACGAAACCTCTTCTTCAATCACCTAATCATATTTTTTTTCTTAAAGGAATATTATAGTGATAAAAGTACATGCTTTAATTACTGCAAGTCTATGTGTTTAACCCTTATTTGGAGCTGCAGAGCACTGTTAGGCCTTGAGTGGAAACTGATGGTCACCCAGTCAGCAGCAGTGGACCCTAAGCTGCGATTGACTCACCAGCCATGTCCACTCAGAACCAGCAGTGCTATTTTAACTTTGTGTTTAACCACTTTGGGGGCATAACACATAGACAAACAAATTAGAGCATGCAATTTTTTCCACTATAATGTGCCTTTAAATACTACATTTAAGGTTTGGGGGTTGCATAGAGCCAGAATCCCTCCCTAGATGATCATTGACAGGTTTCTATGATGCTTTATGGACCATTCAGGTCTTAGGCTGATTATATTTATATATTTTTAGTTATTTAATTGTTCTTTCTAATAGATATTCAGAATGCACTCATGGGACTCACTGATACAGAGTTAAATCTTTTTAAAGGAATATTTTACAAAAATTATGAGTATTATTTTACATGCAAACTCCAGGGGAAGGGAATCTTGTATACGGTATGTGTAGTCAGGATCTCCCTTATGTTTACATGAGGAATTCACATAAAATACTGCTTATGATACATTTTTCTAATGCATCATGGGCATTTTTGTCATTCAAGGGGCTGAGGTTAAGCAACCTTGGGCCCCATTACATATGCGGCGTCGCCTGCAAAAGCCGGCAATGCCGGTTTTTACGCGATATTGGTATTACATATACAGCGTAGTATCCAAGTTACACGCAATTTTTACTTCCATAAGCTAACATGGGACCGCGTTGCAAATCGGTATCCAATATTCAGCTCAAGGACTTACGTGGCAAAAATTGAGAAATCTTACTCTATTTTCACCTTGTCATACTAAGGCAGCCGCAGCAGGCCTTGCGCTTAGTATGGGAGCACTGTAACTCCTGAAACTGCCTGCAAAAAATAAACTAAAAAGTAACAAATGCGCAATATCTATCTACCTGTCAACCGCAATCCCCCACCGCAATAACTAATAAACAGTTAGATTTCAAGTTTTCGTTATGATTGAAAAAGCAGCATTATGGCTCATAATGCTTAATTTTCTCTAATGCTGCTATTACGAGTCTTGTCGGTATTGGTGTAGCCCACACCTTTTAGCCTGTTACGCAACGTCAGTACCGCACTTTTAAAAAAGTTATTTTTCAATGGGACTCCCATAGCACCGGTATAACGAGTTTGCCTGGGAGGCCAAAAAGTGAGCGGTACACTCTATAACCACAAGATCCGTAACGCCATCTAAAGTAAGCAGTTATGAGTTTTACGCTACAAAGCTGTAACATAAAACTCATAACTAAAGTGTTACAAAGCACACTAACACCCATAAACTACCTATTAACCCCTAAACTGAGGCCCTACCGCATTGCAAACAAAATAATACATTTATTAACCCCTAATCTGCTGCTTCGGACATAGCCACCACTATTAAAATGTATTAACCCCTATTCCGCCGCTCCCTGACATTGTCGCCACTATAAAAAAAGTTATTAACCCCTAAACTGCTGCCCTCCCGCATCGCAAACACTATTTAAATATTATTAACCCCTAATCTGCCATCCGCCCACACCCACTATAATAAACCTATTAATCCCTAAACCGCAAGCCCCCACAACGAGATATACTAAAATAAACTATTAACTCCTAAACCGAAAGCCCCCTACAACAAAATATACTATAATAAACCTATTAACCCCTAAACCACAAGCCCCCGCAACAAAAATATACTAAAATAAACTATTAACCCCTAAACCTAATGACCCCCTAACTTTATATTAAAATTACAATTTCCCTATCTTAAATTAAATTAAAACTTACCTGTCAAATTAAATAAATTAATTTTAAACTAACAATTAAACTTTATAATTATTAAACTAAAATTAAACAAACTACCAATTAAATTAAACTAAACTACACATTAAAAAAATCCTAAAACTATTTTAAAAATTACAAAAAGTATCTAATAACAAAAAAACAACTAAATTACAAAACAAAAACTAAATTACAAAAAATAAGAAACAAATGATCAAAAATAAAAAAGAATTACACCTAATCTAATAGCCCTATCAAAATACCCCCCCCCCCCATAAAAAAACCTAGCCTACAATAAACTACCAATGGCCCTTAAAAAGGGCCTTTTATGGGGAATTGCCCCAAAGATATCAGCTCTTTTACCTGTAAAAAAAATACAAACACCCCCCCCAACAGTAAAACCAACCACCCCCACAACCAACCCCCCAAATAAAATAACTATCTAAAAAAAGTTCATCTAACCATTGCCCTGAAAAGGGCATTTGTATGGGCATTGCCCTTAAAAGGGCATTTATCTCTTTTACATGCCCAGACCCTAAACTAAAAATGAAACCCACCCAAAAAAACCTTAAAAAAACCAACCCCCGACGATCCACTTACAGTTCTTGAAGTCCTGCTTGAAGGATCCATCCAGTCATCATCCATGCAGCAAGAATTCTTCATCCAGACAGTGAAGTTCTCATCCAGGCAGCAAGAAGTCTTCATCCAGACGGCATCTTCTATCTTCATCCATCTGGCACGGAGCGAGTCCATCCTGAAGACATCCTTTGCAAAGCATCCTCTTCATACGGTCGCCGCCGTAAACTGGAACTTCAATGCAAGTGACTCAATCCAAGATGGCGTCCCTTGCATTCCTATTGGCTGAAAGATTTCAATCAGCCAATAGGAATTAGAGCTGCCAAAATCCTATTGGCTGATCCAATCAGTCAATAGGATTGAGCTCTCATCCAATTGGCTGTTCACTATTAGTTATATTGTAGCTAGCTTAGGTTTTATTTCACAGGTAAGTTTGTATTTAGTTTAAAATAGGTATTATTTAGTTAATAATTGTAACTTTAGTTTAGCTGTATTTTAATCATGTTAAAGTTAGGGGGTGTTAGACATAGGGTTAGGTAAGTGTTAGGGTTACATTAGGCTAGTGTTAGGTTTAGGGGCTAATAGATTTATTTAGTGGTAGTGATGTGGAAGGCCAGAGGTTTAGGGGTTAATACCTTTAGTATAGTGGCGGCGACATCATGAGCGGCAGATTAGAGGTTAATAGTTTTATGTAGGTGGTGGCGATGTTAGGGGCGGCAGATTAGGGCTTAATAACATTATGTAGGGGGCAGCAATGTTGGGGCGGCAGATTAGGGGTTAATAACTTATGAAGGTGGCGGCGATGTTGGGGGTGGCAGATTAGGGGTGTTTAGACTTGGGGTTTATGTTAGGGTGTAAGGTTTAAACATTAGTTTTATTTTCCCCATAGACATCAATGGGGCTGCGTTACGGAGCTTTTCAGGTGTTAGACATTTTGTTTTTGCCGGCTCTCCCCATTGATGTCTACGGGGTAATCGTGCACGAGGACGTAACAGCAGTGCTTGATTTCTGTGCGGTATGGAGCTCAATGCAACCATATTGCCCGCACAAGCCTACTTTTTTAAAACTCGCAATACCAGCGCTATAAGGAGGTGAAATAACACCGCTTTTGTAGCGGTTGTTAAAATCCCTATAGCGCTCAAAACTCGTAATGTAGCTGAAAGTGTTTTAACCCCTATATCCGCCATCAAACCCACACCGCAACTACAAATAAAGAATTAACCCCTATATCTGCCAACCCCAACATCGCAAACTACCTAATAAAACTATTGACCCCTAATCCACCATTAACCCACAATGCAAACTACCTATTAAAGTATTAACCCCTAAACAGCCAAAGACCACAACGCAAACTACCTATCAAAGCATTAACCCCTAAACCGCCAAAGCCCACAACGCAAACTACCTATCAAAGTATTAACCCCTAAACCGCCAAAGCCCATAACGCAAATAAATAATTAAATTACTAAGCCCCCTAACCTAACATCCCCATA
Organism: Bombina bombina; assembly: GCF_027579735.1. Taxonomy (NCBI): domain Eukaryota; kingdom Metazoa; phylum Chordata; class Amphibia; order Anura; family Bombinatoridae; genus Bombina; species Bombina bombina. The sequence goes on along the minus strand of NC_069499.1, from coordinate 1,403,697,032 downwards.
CCTAACACCCCCTAACCTAACACCCCCTAAATGAACCCAAATCACCTAAATTTCAAAATACTAAAGTTACTATTAAAATAAAAAACCTAACACTACTTTAAAAATAAAAAATAAACTAAGTATAAATTAAAGGGACAGTCTAGTCAAAATTAAAATTCTGGTGTAGACTGTCCCTTTAAATTACAATTACATAAAATAAAAAAATCTAAGATTACAGAAAATAAAAAACAAAATTATCAAAAATTTTTTTGTTGGGTATTGCCCTTAAAAATGCATTTAGCTCTTTTAAAAAAATGCCCACCCTAATCTAAATAAATAACCCCCCCAAAAATTAAAAAAAAAAACCTAAGTCTAACCCCCAGGTTGGTACTCACCATTCCTGAAATCCGGCGGAGAAGGTCCTGTCCCATGCGGTGAAGTCTTCTTCCAAGCGGCGACCTCTTCTTTCTTCCTCCAGGAACAATCCGGAGCGGAGCGCCGAGTTTAAAGGGACAGTATACACTCATTTTCATATAACTGCATGTAATAGACACTACTATAAAGAATAAGATGCACAGATACTGATATAAAAATCCAGTATAAAACTGTTTAAAAACGTACTTAGAAGCTGTCAGTTTGGCTCTGTTGAAAAGGTAGCTGGAAAGTCCACTGCAAGTGGGAAATAAGACACTCCCCCCCTCCCCCTTCTTTTGCATATGAAAAGACCCTTTACACAAACAGGAGCAAGCTGGAGTAGGTAGCTGACAATATTCACATAAAACATTGGGGCTTGGTTAGGAGTCTGAAAATCAGAGCAATGTTATTTAAAAATAAGCAAAACTATACATTTATTTTAAAAAAAAAAAACTTTATGGGCTATATAAATAGATCATCTACAAAACATTTATGCAAAAAAAAAATGAGTGTATAATGTCCCTTTAAGACCGATGATCGCTGAGCTGAAGACCGGCAACCCTGGAACCGAAGACCGGCGATCTTGGAACTGAAGACCGGCAATCCTGGAACTGAAGACCGGCGACCACGGAGCCATGGAGTGTGGAGGAGCCTCTTCATACGATTGCCGCCGTACACTGGATAGTGAATTCAAGGGACGCGATTAAAAATGGCGTCCCTTGAATTCCTATTGGCTGATTTGATTCTTCAAATTCAAATCAGCCAATATGATGAGAGCTACTGAAATTCTATTGACTATTCAAATCAGCCAATAGCATTTATTTTATGTAATTGTAGCTTAAAAGGACAGTCTAAACCAGAATTTTAATTTGGACTAGACTGTCCCTTTAATTTATACTTAGTTTATTTTTTATTTTAAAGTAGTGTTAGATTTTTTTATTTTAATAGTTAGTAACTTTAGTATTTTGTAATTTGGGTTCATTTAGGGGTATTAGGTTAGGGGGTGTTAGGTTAGGGGGCTTAGCAATTTAATAATTATTTGCGTTGTGGGCTTTGGTGGTTTAGGGGTTAATACTTTGATAGGTTTATTGTGTTGTGAGCTTTGGCGGTTTAGCAGTTAATAATTTAATAGGTAGTTTGCGTTGTGGGTTAATGGCAGATTAGGGGTTAATAGTTTTATTTGGTAGTTTGCGATGTTGGGGTTGGCGGATTTAGGGTTTAATACTTTAATAGGTTTATTGCGGTGTAAGTTTGATAGCAGATTTAGGGGTTAATAATTTAGTTAGTACTTGCAGTGTGGGTTTGATGGCGGATATAGGGGTTAATAGTTTAAATAGGCATATTGCGATGTGGGGGGGGTTGTCGGTTTAGGGGTTAATACTTTTATTAATTCCGATGTGGGTTTGATGGCGGATATAGGGGTTTGACGTGTTTACGCTCATTTCTGGACATCGCTAGTTTATCCTACTTACAGCACTTTATGAACTGCCAGCGCCGTATATGTAATACCCAGTTGTGCAAGGTGAAATTACAGATGGCGCGGGTTGCAGCGCTTGCGCTGAAGCCTGCACCGTATATGTATTCTCGCCCCTTGTGTGAATATTGCCATTGACCTAATAATTTAAAGACCTTGATCTGGTTAGTAGGGGTTAAAGAACCAAGGTTATGCTCTCTGCTAATACACATAGCTTCCCTTTTGGGCTTTCTAAGGCTAGCCATTCTTCCTTGTGTGAGATATGAGTTATTGCAGATGTCTATAAAGGCAATAAGCAGTTCTGTAATATTTTAATGGAAAAAAGGGATATTTTTCATGTCTTCAATGTGGTAATTTCACAGAAGAGCGCAGCAATTTCCTCTTGTGTTCAAAGGAGCCATTTTTGCTAATGGAAAAATGTTTTTTTCTTCTATTTCCATTGATCTACAGATCTTTTCTTTATAACCCTTCCACTGCCAGAAGGACCAGCAGTTCAATTTTGTATTATTGTGCTAACAAGTGCAATAAAGGGACAGTATACTATAAAATAGTTTTTCCCTTAGTGTGTTCCCAGTTACTTTTTTACCAGCTGCAGAGAATAAAATGTACGAAAATTTGCTTTTAAGGTTTATTTGTCTATATGAAATAGCAGTTTTTGTGTTTTGAAGCCACAATCTATTAAAATGGGTTGAGCTTGTAGCTATAATCAGATCTCATTACTTTATTACATTGTGTACATATACCTGCTTCTTTATCTTATATCTGTCCGTAAACCAAAGACTAATACTTGAAGAGAACAATGCACTATTAACATTTTATTAGCTTATTTCTTCTATACCCCACTGGGAGTGAACTTTCTTCTGCTGGCTGTGTTTACACAGCTTATCTATAGCTTGGACCTAAGGCCAAAAATGTTCAGAATAGGTGGGGATACCACAGGCTAAATCAACTATTTAAATGCCAATATAAGGGTAAAGGAAATACTTGTAAACAATTTAATACACTCCTGCATGTAAAGTGGATCATTGGGAACAAATTAAAGGGGATACATTTTTTGAGTAAACTGTACCTTTAAATAATGAAGTAGGCTTCTTGCTACTAAGCAGGGACTGGTTTGGGTAATCTTAAAAACAGAAAGTCGTAAATAACAAAGAATCAAGTAGTAGTATTATAGATTTGATAGAACAGCTACCTATACCAAAGGTGCTTAAATAATTAAAGGGAAATGGCACCCAAAAATGTAAAAACGTTTCTAATTTACTTCTACTATCAAATTTGCTTTGTTCCCATAGTATTCTGTGTTGAAGAGACACCTAGGTAGGCATCTGGAGCACTACATGTCAGGAAATAGTGCTGCAATCTAGGGCTCTTGCAAATGGATAACATTCTTGCAAAACTGCTGCCCTATAGGGCTCCAGAAATGGGCTGGCACCTAAGCATACATCCTGCTTTTTAAAAAAAGATACCAAGAGAACAAAGAAAAAATGATAATAGAAGAAAATTAGGAAGTTGTTTAAAATTACTTGCTCTATCTGAATCATGAAATACAAACTTTGGGTTTCATATCCCTTTAATTATACAATCACTAATAAGAGGACATTATTTAAATTGACAGTAAACACATCATATTTCTAACATAAAAATGATTGTATATCCAATCAGCACATCTAGGCAAGTATCCCTGCTTGCCTTCCCATAAAAGTAGTTTGTATACATTGTTACCAATGCACCAGAGAACCCTGGGTAAGATATGCAAATTAGGTATACAATATCTCACAGTTTTTGCTTCCATACTGTGCCTGACCACAGAATCTCCTTATGGGATAAGTGCAGCAAAACAGAAACCAATTCTGGACAGCTGCTTTAAATGGAATAAAGGGATATTCCAGCCAAAATTGGAAACCACATGGGTGCATTTCGGTATTGAACAGAAACATTTTTATTAATATGCATGCATTAGCAAAAATGCTTCTAATACAAATTATAGCTGTTTCAAAAGTGTATTTAAGTATGCACAGTGCACCAGCATTTTAAACACAGCACTTGTTCAGAGAACTTTGCTTGTACCATCTGTTAATGACTAAATTGGTTAATTGCTGATATGATACAAGCCCCGCTGATGATCTGAGCAGCTGCATTGTTTAAAATGTGGGTGCAGTGACAATATCTAGCTATGCTTCACATGCACGTGCAGAGAAAAATGTTAACATTAAAACAGTGATAGCTTTTACTAGAATCATTTTTGCCAATACATTTATATTGCAACTATGTTTCTATTCAAAGATGTAATAAATCTATGTGCATTTAAATTTTGACTGGAATGTCCCTTTAACTCTCATCAGCAGAAGATAGGCTTGTTTTGCTGCTTGGTGAAACTTATTTCCAGGAAAAAAAAGCAACATTAATTTAAGTTGTAAAGGAGATAAAACGTTGAGATCAAAATCCTCCATTACATAAGAGTATATAGATCTCACACTTTTATCTCATGCATAACTTAAAGTGATAGTAAATCCAGGCATTTAACAAACACTATTTACCATAACTAAAAATAAAGTGGACTTTCAGTGATCAAACAAGTAAAAAAGGGTGCTGTGTACAGTCATAAACTTCCTATTAGTTTCAAACTAAACGCACAAAAAATTAACCCCTTTCAGGTAATAAATATTTGAACATGTTAAAATAGGACTCTTTCATATGCATGAGAGGATTTACCATCGCTAAAAATAAAGAGGACTTTAAGTGATTAAACAAGTACAAAAGGGTGATAAACTTACCCTTTCTGTGCCATTGCACAGCGCTAAACTCAGTGGCTCTTGCCGACCACAGCACAAGATCTTCTACCAATGAGGAGCTGCTAGCACCTCTAAACCAATAGCCATGCGTGCATACAGAAACCTGTCAGTTGACTTGGACTGCTATTGGTTCAGAGGTGCAAACGTCACCTCATTGAAGGAGATCAATGATCCACTGGGCGGCCTGAGCCGCTGAGTTTTGCGCTTTGCAATGGCACAGAAAGGGTGAGTTTTGCACCCTTTTTTTACTTGTTTGATCACTTAAACTCCACTTTATTTTTAGTGATGGTAAATTCTAGTGTTTGTTATTCGCTTGTATTTACCATCACTTTAATTGAATATTGCTTTCTATCATGCATGTGAAAGAGTCCTATTTAAACATTTTCAAATATGTATTGCCTGAAAGAGGTTAAGTTTTATGTTTTTATTTTGAAACTAATAGGAAGTTTATGACTGAACACAGCTGATCTATGGGAAACAAGCTCACTGGTTGATATATAAAAACCTCCCACAGTTATATTTAGGGATGCTCGCTGGCATCTACAATAATACTAGACAAACTGTAGGTGGCTGGACATAGATTGTAGGTGGGGGTCACACAATGGTTCCCCCAGAAACACTGCTTTAGTTTCCACCCTTGATCCTACCATGTATAGTTTTCACAACTGGGCAGCCATTTTATCCCCTTGGCTGCCAAAAAGATACAAATTAATATTTTTACCTATTTGACTGCCAGTAACACATGAACATAGTAGTGATTTGACCCTCTTGACTGCCAGTAGCACATGTACGTAGGTAGTAGTGATTTGGCCCTGTTGACTGTCTGTATGTAACACATGCAGAGTGGTGTTTTAACACCCCCATGACTGTCTGTAACACATAAGACGTGGAAGAACAGTAACAACTTATCTTCTTTCTGAGTCATCTTTGTAAGGCATAGAGGCATTTTTACATTTGGCTGACAGAGTATTTTATTGTAGATTTTACTGGACTGCCCGCTAAAATACCGAACAGTCCAGTTGGATACTGGACAACTTGCAACCTTAGTTATATGGGTGGACTGTGCCTTGCCCTTTAAGCAGAATGTTTTTTTTATTTTTCAGCACACAGGAACATACATTTAAAAAAAAATAATGAAAACAAAACCTTGTAATGCATATGAAAATTACCTCTTTTTGACTCAAAGAATAAAATTATGTTAAGGTCCCTTTAAGACACAGGGAACACGTGAATCCTATACTCTTATCGGATAAATACCAACAAAAAACTGCAGATAGGCCTTTCTGATGCTGATGCAATTTTTTCATTATCTGTTTGGTGAAAAATTAACCCATACTTGTCCTCTTTCACAATCCAAGTTTCCAATACTTAACAACACATTAATGGGGCCATTTTTAATCATATTGAATCCCACAGCTAAAAAGAGCTTGATAAACTCAGGAAAACTGAGAACTGAGTACCCAAAAAAGTTTTACAATGGAACATTGGTTTTGTACAGGGGCGAAACTACCATTGGGCAGCAGGTACAGTGGCACCAGGGCCCAAGTGCTGGAGGTCCAATGCAGCCAATCTAAACATAGGGTGTGTGCAGAATTTGTACAATCCTAATGCAAAGAAGCCATTTATTAGTGCAGGTTGATCTATCTATCTATCTATCTATCTATCTATCTATCTATCTATCTATCTATCTATCTGTCTGTCTGTCTGTCTGTCTGTCTGTCTGTCTGTCTGTCTGTCTGTCTATCTATCTATCTATCTATCTATCCTCAAGATCATCATACAGAGCAGCACGTATATTACTATTGCTTACTACTGAGGTACCTTTAAGGGGCCCCAAACATTTTTTTGCACCAGTGCCCTCTCTTGAGTAGATCCGCTACTGGTTTTGTAGACTGTTAAAACACACTGACATTACCCCGCCTTATTAGATGATGTACTAATACAAACGCTACCTGCTCATTCAATTAAGGTTAAAAAATGAATAATAAGCACTTTTACACTTATTAAAATTAACCACATTAATAACTCAACAAACATCCATGCTCCCTCCCTATGCCGATAATACCTTGTTTACAATCTTTGAAAAGACATATACACATCAGGGGCGTATTTTGGCCAAGGCAAACAAGGCACTTGCCTAGGGCAACAGCTTTGGAGGGGCAGCACTTTTTTTTTGTTATATTTGTAAGAAGCTTACAGTTATTTTGAAGTATTATACAGCTATATAAGAGAGATTTTGCCCGAAGAGCTTACATTCTAGATGTATAATAAGAGACCCATAGAGCTTACAGTTTAGAGGCAGCTCTGAACCTTTCTTTTATTCAGCTAGCTATTGCCTTTAGTTCTGTTGGCTACCAGCACTTAGTATTGTTTGTGGGGAAGTATTGTTTCAAGAAATCTGTGTTTTTTTGTTTTTATATTGCAGCGATAGGTGTGTGTGTGTATAACTCTGTGTGTGTCTGAGACTTTGTGTGTGAACATTTATTTTGGAAAAGAAGCTGCCCCTTGAGCCCGCATAAAACAGTGCGTAAGGGGCCCTGGCGATTGCCAGCATGCCTAATCCACTGTCTATCCCCAGAAACCTGATTGCAAGTGTGTGGCGGTGGAGCTGGATGCTGAAAGGGCGGGGTTATCACCGCTTCCCTCATTGGCTGCCGCGCGCCAGTTCTTTGTGCAGCTTGAAGGAAGTTTTCAGCATGCAGCAGCCAGTTAGGGAAGCGGGGATAACCCCGCCCCCTCAGAAGCCAGCTCCACCACTGCGCGCCTGCAATGAGGTACTACAAGATACCCACACACACATTATAACAGCATAATGATGGACACTCATTGGATTTAAAATAATAAACATCTATCCCATTGAATGGGAAGGGGATGGGGAAGCTAGGGATCTGACATGGGGAGGGGATGGGGGAAGACCCTGGAATAAGGTGACTGGGGAAAAATGAGAAGAAACAAAACTCTTGCAATCGGCTTAGGTTCAGTAATGTCTACTTTTTGCTAGACATCGTTTTTTTAAGACAAGTCTACGATAAAAGTGTGTGTATATGTTTTTGTTTGTTTTTTTAATTTTAGGGTGGAGAGCAAAAGTGCATGGTGTGGGGCAGTGGCGCAGAAAGAGGGGGGTGGCCAAGAAACTGATTGCCCAGGGTCCAATCAATATTAAAGATGGCCCTGATAAGGGGGCAGCATAATTTTGAGTGCCTAGGGCAGCACAAAACCTAAATACACCACTGATACACAAATATTTGCTTTTAAAGCACAATGGGTTATTTAAGCACTTATTAGCATCACTAAAATCTATTAAAGTGATCAATCAACATTCAGATCCTACAACCTGTGATGTAATTGCTAAATACACAACATCACCAATTTGATTTCCTGCACCTTTAGTATTTGGATGTCAAAATTAGGAGTTTAATAAGACATAGGATTTGAAGGGACAAACAAATAAAGCCAAAGTTTAACTTTTGTGATTCAGAAAAAGTATGAGATTTTAAACAACTTTACTTCAATTATCTATTTTGATTATGCTCTTGGTATCCTTTGTTATAATACATATCTAGGTAGGCTCGGTAGCAGCAATGCACTACTGGGAGCTAGCTGCTGACTGGTGGCTGCACATATATGCCTCTTGTAACTGAATCACCTGATTTGTTTATCTAGCTCCCAGTAAGTACATTGCTGCTTCTTCAATAAAGATAATAGAGTAAATTAGATAATAGATTTACATTGGAAATTTACTTAAAATTGTATGCTCTATCTGAATCATGAAAGACATTTTTTTTTTTAATCTTATGTCCAATTTTAACAGAGGTATTAAAGCATTTTGGCATTATCACTGGAAAAACTCACTCACAATGCCCAGCATTCAGAAATCATTGTATGCTGAAAGCAAGTGCAAGATTATGATCAACACCATTTGTGAATAAAGAAAATGACAGACCAACATTTCTTTCTCCATAGAAGATTATATAATATTTAGTTTTTTTTTAATGCTCTTAATACACACCCCACTGACTTAGAAGTTAAAAAGTACATTAAGTAGCAAGTGTCTATTATTCTGGTGCCAGACAGGTATATATATTTATGCGTATATATATATATATATATATATATATATATATATATATAATATATATATATATATATATATATATATATATATATATATATATATATATATATATATATATATATGAAATAAACAAGAAAATTTGAAGTCAGACGTCTACATTTAGCAGTTTTGGTTGCTAGGAATTGTCCTGCTCTAATGTTTCAATTTTCCCCAACAATTTCCTCTGCTGAATCCCATCTAGATATTGAACAGGATAAGTCTTTGTTAAAGTTTAATGAATAGTAATTAATTAGGATAAGGAAGAAGAGGAGAGTCTGGTTCTAAGACTATTACTATCAGTCAAGGAAAGCAAAGAGTGTATCTGGGAAGCGATTCAATTAAACAAGTGTCAAGTTAAGAAGCAATCCACCAAATAGGATTCTCATCCGTAGACATGCAGAGCCTCTGTCGTTTAGCATGATGATAGCTTGTTCTTCTTGTCTTTCACTGAGCATTATTCTAATTTTACACCAGGAAAGCATAGGGAATATGTCAGGGAGAACGATATAAGGATGAGCGGCTAGAGATCCAGACAAAGGAATGTATTATTTATTTAGTAGCAAAAGCATACTCATCACTTTACAAAGGATACACTAAACGCAATAACATTCAGAGGATCAATCAGCCCCAATTCTGAGATCCACAGTCACAGGCAGAATTAAAATAATTTCAGAAAATATAATTTAATAACATGAGCAAATGTTAAATACATACATTGGTGACAATTTTATTGCTGCATACAGAGTGAAAGAGAGTTTATCATAAAGAGATCCAGACAGTCAGGAAATATAGCAGGAGGATATGGAGTGGGGGGGCAGTGGGTGCTTGGTATATTGTGGGTGTAAGGCATAGAGTACAGAGTTGGCAACATGCGGTATGGAGCAAACAAAATGATTGGCTTTAAGGCATGTGAGCAATTATTTATTTTTATTTTTTGTTCTGCCATCGGCAGTAGGAAATCTACTGCCCTATGAACAATGTCAGCTCAAATATGCCTCCTATATTTATCGGAATCATAGGCCAGGAACACATGGATGGGTCATGCATTAAATAAAACATCTGGAGAGTAGGAGGGCAGCATCCCATAAAAACAGCCTTGAAATGTTTTGCCCCCACGAAACCTAGTCACAGGCATAAATGGCCTAGATCAAAATAGATCCCTATGAGATGGATTGTGGTTGGAGCTACAACTGCAATTAAATATGGGGTGTGCAATCAGATGTTTCGGTAGTATCCGAATGTGGAAGAAGGCAACCGCTCACTGCATTCGTCTCTTTTCTGAGCTGCATTTTTCTTGTGAATGTGCAACACACTAAGATATGTGCAAATGCAGATATTACTATGTTGTACTTCCGCATTCTGATGCTACCGAAGCACCCAAATGCACACACTTTTTTTTTAATATCAGCTCAATTTTTGTGACTTTATAAAAATCCAATCTCTGTTAGGAAAACATAATTGTGTGTCACTAATTAATAGCAGATCATTATGGCTCGTCAAAATTATGAGTTCGCTGAGCATCTTCTGACCCTAGCTGCAGTAAACATTTCTTTTACATTTATTCTATAGCTACCAGTTTTATTTATATATTGGAAAATGCATTTTTACCTAGACCACCCACTTCCTGAGTAACAACAAGTATGACGTATACGCTAAATACCTAATTACCTCCCTATACTGATCAACCATAACAGACCTGGTCCCACTAGCCTTCTTGGGACTACTAAAACCAACAATGCCAAGCACATCCCTCCCTACAGAGCTATCATCTCCATATGCCTAAGGGGATCCCCTAATTGACTCTATGGGGTAGATTTATTATGCTGCTGATGCAGCTGTTTCTGTGTGAGCTTTCAGGTTCGCTGGAAACAATAGTTAAGAAGCAGCGGTTGTAAGACCGCTGCTCCTTAACTCATCCGCCACCTCTGAGGTGTCGGACAGCAATCATCCCGATTGGATACGGATACGTGAATGTGCAGGGGGGCGGCATTACACAAGCATTCACCAGAAATGCTTGTGCAATAATAAATGCCGTTAATAAGAAGCCTCTAAAATTAGAGGTAAGGGGGAGAATATTAGGTCTCTTAAATGTCCTAGGAGGGTAGACCTACGTATCCCTGCATAGGCAGTGCCTGAATACCAAATAAATATTTATCCAAGAGAATAAGGAGAGAGGCAAGGAGGTATATATGTGGCACACTTGAGTTAAGAGACTTAATTGTCTATATGATGATGGATAGGGAGGACTGATGGAACTTATAAGATATAACTTTTATTGGTATATATTAAAAAGATATTTGATAAAAACATGACAGACAAAAACATATACAACACAGAGGATTGAATAGATATGAGGATTATATCCTTTAATAAGTATCAGTGTGAGTGTAATTTACTGAGACCACTGGTTGATAGTGATGGTGGAGGAGTTAATTGGTCTGTAAAGTCATATCAAATAATTAGCAGAAAATCCTAGGTATAACGATTAATTGCAGGATTCCTAAATAGAAAAGTATTGCTACAAAATATCACCGTGCCCCACCACAAATGTATCCAAAGTCTACCTCTCTCTTCTGAGAGGTACACAATTAACCTGACTGTTAACCAGACCCCAAATATCTACTGTGTATATAAAATCGAATGATAACAAGATCACCCATAAACATTACATGAGAAATAAAGTATTAAGTATATAAAATTGGTGTTCACAAGAAAAACACAAAAGTATGTCTCACGCAGGCTTCTCCTGTAATATGAGGTATAGAAGTATATACCCTGATCTATGACAACTATCTATAAGAAAAAGAGCATATACAATATATTTAAAGTCTCGCAAATGGGTATCTACCTCTAACCCAAAATGAGAACGACTAGGTATGGAGAAAATAGCAGTATTATTCTTACATAGTGCTATCAAGCAACGTCAACCTACGTACTTATATCCTTGATAGCAATCCCTCATGTACTATTGAGTGTACTGGTAGATAGTTAGCTTTTTAAATTAAGACCCAAAAGTGGAGATTATGTGCCAATTAAGGCCAACAAAAAAAAGTATTAAAGGGACAGTCTACACCAGAATTTTTATTGTTTTAAAAGATAGATAATCCCTTTATTACCCATTTCCCAGTTTTGCATAACCAACACAGTTATAATAATATACTTTTAACCTCTGTGATTATCTTGTATCTAAGCCTCTGCAAACTGCCCCTTTTTTCAGTTCTTTTGACAGACTTGCAGTCTAGCCAATCAGTGCCTGTTCCCAGATAACTTCTCGTGCACTAGCACAGTGTTATCTATATGAAATACGTGAACTAACACCCTCTAGTGGTGAAAAACTGTTAAAATGCAATCTGAAAGAGGTGGGCTTCAAGGTCTAAGAAATTGGCATATGAACCTCCTAGGTTAAGCTTTCAACTAAGAATACCAAGAGAACAAAGCAAAATTGGTGATAAAAGTAAATTGGAAAATTGTTTATAATTACATGCCCTATCTGAATCATGAAAGTTTATTTTGGCCTAGACTGTCCCTTTAAGCTCTTTTGAACAAAATAGATGCAGGAGAAGCAGTGCGAATGCCTGACGCGCGTCTCGCCGACTGCTTTTTCAAAAGTTCCTTTTCTTATAGATAGTAGCCATAGATCAGGGTATATACTTATATACTTCATTTTACAGGAGAAGCCTGTGTGAGACATATTTTTGTATTTTTCTTGTGAACACCAATTTTATATACTTAATACTTTATTTCTCATGTAATGTTTATGGATGATCTTGTTATCATTCGATTTTATATACACAGTAGATATTTGGTGTCTGGTTAACAGTCAGGTTAATTGTGTACATCTCACAAGAGAGAGGTAGACTTTGGATACATTTGTGATGGGGCACGGTGATATTTTGTAGCAATACTTTTCTATTTAGGAATCCTGCAATTAATCGTTATACCTAGGATTTTCTGCAAATTATTTGATACGACATTTACAGACCAATTAACCCCTCCACCACCACTATCAACCAGTGGTCTCAGTAAATTACACTCACACTGATGCTGTCGGCATTTAGCGATGTTGGGCGGACAGTTTTCTATTGATCAAAACTGTACAATACAAGGCCATGTGCAAAGCATTTACAATTTGTACATAAAATATGATACATGGTAATAAGAACAGTCGGTTGGAAATAAGTGATAACTTCTAACTTGTTTTAGTCCATCGTATGTCGTCTCCAACAATAAGGTCTTCACTATCCAAAAGTTTTGATATGGTCTGACATTATCTAACAACATTATAGTAATCAAACTGACTCTAAGTGATATATCCAACTGTATATGGTAGCCTGTATTGTGGTATTAGTATCTCAAGCTTGATTGTTTTGATAAGGTAAATTTAATTTTGAGGTAATATAGATAATAACTTGGATTAGATGAGCCCATAACATTCTTTTATTTAGAGAGTATTATGAGCATGTGTAGGGTATAGAATAACTTGTATCTATATATTTACATATATTAGTGTATTGATTGATCGTATGGGGGATTCGGGTGTATAGAAAAATTTAGAGTAGTATTAGTGCAGAGAGGGACAAGAGGGTTGGGGACAACAACAAAAAAGGGGGGGAGGGGAAGAAAGGGGAATTAGGAGTTAGAAAAAGAATTACAGAAAGGTAGTCACTCGTCGAATTAACTTCTACTTTATATTGCGGGCTAAGGATATCAATTAATTATCACAGTCTGGCATTGGGTCCCCCACCGCATTGTCTCCATGCCTCCCAGCACTGAAAATGTAAGTCTATTTTGCGTGATTCAGCAAACAAGCCACTCTCCATTGTTTCCAGGTGTTCCATTGTAGCAGATACCTATATCCATTTTGGGCATTGAGGCTTACGCCAATTCCTAGCTATAACCATCTTGACCGCCATGAATATATAAATGCATAGGTTTTCAATATGCTTCGGAGTTGAATTTGGGAGAAAGTGAAACAGTCCCATGTGAGAGTTAATTAGTCCAGTGACCCCAATTTACAGCAGAAAAAGAAGGCTTTGGACAACCACATATGCAAAGGCGTTCCGACTCTGCCACATTTTCTCCAACACAGTGGTGAGTGTGATCTTGATCTGAAATAGATGGAGAGGAGTTAGATGCCATTGAGTGAGTATTTTAAAATAAAGTTCAAAGGTTGTTATACTGTGGATCGCTTTCTTAGTTGTGTTTATAGCCTTAGCCCACATTTCCATGGGGACTTCAAACTGCAGTGTTAATTCCCAGTGGTGTATATACAAGGATTTAAAAAAGATAGTGAATTGTGAAATATCTCTGTAGCAAAGAGAGAGGGAATTGGAGACCAAATTACCCGTCATCCATAGTTTTTCCTAGTTAGTCTGTTGTAGTATGGGGGGGGGGGTGGGTGAAGGAAGCCCCAAGAGTGTAGGAAACTTTTCAGTCTGTGAAATTCGAATTGTACTAGGAGGGACACTTGAAATGTTTTCTGGAATTGGGGCAATGTATAAATTGAATTTTGAGGGAAAAGATCTCCACCAACTTCAATTCCAAACCCTCTCCAAATATTAGTATGAGAGTCCTGAAGCGAGACTAGTAGGCCCTGTATAGAGTGAATCGGTGATGGATGTGGAGATACACCCAGTAGGTGCCGAATTTTGTCCCAACATTTGAGGTTATAATTCACAATAACATTTTCTGTTAAGTTGTGTTTCCTGGAGTATTTGGGAATCCATATTAATTCTCTAAGAGGAATATTGATGGATAGTTCTAGATTTGCCCATTTACTTGAATTAGCGGGTTGAGCCCAAGCCACGATATCTGCTAGCCTAGACGCATCAAGGTATGCCGCTATATTTGGCATTGCTGCTCCCCCTGCTAGAATTTGATTATGCATGATCTTCATTGCAACTCTAGGACGTTTTTGTCTCCAAATAAAAGCATTACATGTAGATTGGAATTGGGCTACTAAAGCTTTTGGCACTGGAAGGAGTATACAACAAAATAAGTATGTGAGTTTAGGAAGCAAGTTCATTTTTATGGATGCAATCCTTCCCCACCATGAGAGGTTAGGAGATTCCCACTTAGACATGCTATCTTTGAATTTGCATAGTAATGGGTGAAGGTTTTGGTGGAGATAACGTATGCATGTCATGGGAGAGAATAATTCCCAAATGCTTCAATTGTGTAGAGGACCAGCTGAATAGGAATCGACTCTGCAACTCTTTTAGAGAACCCTGTGGAATATTGAGAGCATAGGCTTCTGTTTTCGTGAAATTCAATTTGTAAAAGCTGATGGAACTAAATAGTTTTAGTAGGCTAAACAAAGCTGGTATAGAGGAGCATGGATTGGATAAACAAACAGTGAGATCGTCTGCAAAAAGTGCTACTTTGTGTATGGAGTTGTGTAGGGAAACTCCCTCTATCTTAGGTGAGCATCTAATCACCTCCGCCAGAGGTTCCATAACCATTGTAAAGAACAGTGGAGAAAGGGGACATCCCTGATGGGTACCATTAGTAATTTGGATAGGTAAAGAACAGAAATCTAGGCCCCTGACTACCGCTGAAGGATGTGAATATAACGCCATGAACTGTTGAGTGAAAGTATGCGGGAAACTGAATTTATGTAGGACTTCTGTCATATAGAGCCAGCTGACTCAGTCAAACACTTTATCTGCGTCCAGAGAAAGCGTGACACATGGTTGGCCAAGTCTGTGCGTTTCCATCAAAATATTTAGAAACCTTCTAGTATTGTCTGGGCCTTGGTGGCCCAGCGTAAAGCACACTTGATCTGGGTTAACTAGATGTGGGATAATGCCATTTAATACATTTTGACATCCAGATTCAGAAGAGATATTGGTCTGAAATTAGCACAGGAGTCTGGGTTTTTACCTGGTTTCGGTAGAGTAATAATAATGGCTTGTAAAATCTCAGCAGAAAACTCTCCCATTTGTTCTGCCAAAAAGAAAATGCAATGTAGTAGCGGGGATAGCTGTGAGGAAAATGATTTGTAGAAAAGGTCCGTATAGCCATCTGAGCCTGGGGATTTAGGGGGCTTTAAGTGGGAAATTGCCTTTTGTTTCTCTTCCAAAGTAAAGGGGGTTGTTAGACTTTCTAATTGATCAGTAGTAAGCTTAGAAAGACATAGATGGGAGAGGAATGTTCGAATATGTTCTTGCTTAGGTGTTTGTTTGAATGATGGACGTAGATTATATAACTGGGAATAATAGTTAGCAAATTCATCACCTATATTGTATTGTAAGGGTTGATGATTTTTTGTCCACTTGCTTGAATAAAAGGGAAGCGTGCTTGTGCATTCCTTTCTCAAAGTTTCCTTGCCAATAAATAGTCAGCTTTATTGCCCTTACTGTAAAATAGGTGTTTGCACTTTCTAAGTTGTTCTTGGACTCGTGTATTTTCCAAGTTTTGTATAGATAGTTTAATTCAGAAAATGCGTTGGCGACTATGTGGGTCTAAATTGTCTTTATTAATGGTTAAAAAAGATCTTAATGATTGATAAAGCTCCGCCAGTGTGGCAAGGATTTTCTGCGAGCTTGAGCCTGGATTTTAATAAAAATACTTCTAAGGAAAGCTTTTAGAGCTCCCAATAGGGTAAAATTGTCAACCTCTCTATTATCATTTGCTAGGATAAAATGGGCGATTTCGGTGGAGATATGGTCTTTAATGCCTGAAATGGATAGAGATTCATGTAGTCTCCAAGGAGGCCTGGTGGTTACAGAGAGTAGCTCAGGAAGTTGTAAGATTACAATGGGTGATTTTGACTGATTGAACCTTGTCTAACTTTCATAGATGACAGAGGAACAGGTCTATTCTAGAATAAGAATCATTCACCTGTGAATATTAAGTATAGTCCTTAGCTGTAGAGTGAAACGCTCTCCAGATATCAAACAGGTTCGATTGGGCTATAAGTGATTGAACTTTATTGGATATATCTATCATTGCCTTATCTAGGTTTCCACTCACAGGGATTCTATAGCTACGATGCTAAAGTATAAAGGACGCCAACGAGTTTGCAGATCAGAATCAAGAAACAACCCATTGGGTCTGCATGATTGTATAGACATTCGTATGCTATGTATCTGTGAATTAAGATGGCGACTCCTCTCGCCTTTTGTGTGTAAGAAGCGGATTCTATGACAGGGTAGGAGGGAAGTCTCAATGGGGGGGGGGGGGCAGAATCCCAGCTAACCAATTGTAGGAAGACTATTTTAGCTTGTAATGTTTTAAGAGAGTTAATGAGTGGACTACATTTCATAGGTGAGTTCAGGTCTCTAACATTGTGGGAGACACAAGTGACAGTCATATTGAGAGAGGGGGAGGAATAAAAGGAAAAGAGAGAGAAGAAAGAAAGAAAGAAAGAAAGGAAAAAAGGGGGGGAGGGGAACTGGAGAAGATAAAGGGACCTCTGCACTTACTATTTAATAATATAAGGTATTGTTAGTGCTTTTTACAAGAGAAACCGCGTTATATTTGGGTATAGATGGGGATCCAGAGAATTATAACATTGGGGTTTAATTGGAGCTTATGAGTGTTTGGATTCGTTGGTTGCAGATAACAATTAGTTAATATTGTCATATAAATTACTGAGGAGTTGTATTTGAGTGTATGTAGGTAGGTTATGGGGTAGAGGGGGACCAGCATGCAGAAATACACGGGAGGTGTAATTCAGGAGAGGAGAGAACAAAAAGGAGGGAGGAGAGGGAAAGGATTTAAAGTAAAGGGATACAGTGTTGGTACTCTAATTGAGGTTAGTGACATATGAGACGTATCCCTTCTAAGTGGTATCCCAAAACAGGAGACACAAAGCCTAAGCATCAGGTGGATATAAGAATATTTTACACTCCATTGCATAAAGCTTTACATCTTCTTAAACATTATCATATACATTCAGTATGTTGATGAGCAGTTCATTATGATAAAACAACAATTACAACTTTCTGCAACAAAAAAAATTCTCAATAAGTATAGTAATTAGAAAAACTGTTTCTAACAGGTACAGTAAAACTCAAACTTTCAATAATAGTATAGGTAAACAACATCCCAACATGTAAACTGAGAGTGAGATCTATTCAGGTATGCAACTTGTCACTCATCACATGGATTATAATGTGATGAGTGTCATAGTTAGGTCATCCTCCACCTACACCAAAAGAAACACATTTTCCCAAGTTGTTAGTAAAGTTCACCATGGAGAATGGTAAATTAGTGATCCACATATATTAACCTTCTTTCAATATGGTGATTATAATTACAATCTTGTGTCCCACATGAGGGAAGACTACAAGCGACCCCCCCCAAAAAAAGGCACAATATAGTGTGTATCATAGTAATTAGGGTAATATTTATAAGTACTAAATTAAGTAAATGACCAGTTTAAAATATACACAAAAGCTACGGTAACACCATGCAACCACAAAGGCAGTGTGCAATGCCAGCTCCAAAAAAACAGCAAACCAACTGCACAATATCAGAAAAAGAAACAATGTCCAGCAGCACAGCAGTGAAATAAAAAGAGAGAAGTTTATTTCCACA
The DNA here is from genome assembly GCF_027579735.1 of Bombina bombina. Taxonomy (NCBI): domain Eukaryota; kingdom Metazoa; phylum Chordata; class Amphibia; order Anura; family Bombinatoridae; genus Bombina; species Bombina bombina. The sequence continues at coordinate 1,403,678,716 of NC_069499.1, read as the reverse complement.
GGTGAGGATGGTACCTTAAACCTCACCAAAACAGACGTTAAATTAGAAGCAACTTGTCTGATTTTGTTATGTATATGTTAGTAGACTATGTTGGTGCGATAACAAAAACCCCCCCAAAAAACAAACAAACAAAAAAACACACACACACACACACACACATATATATATATATATATATATATATACAGTATATATTGACATATAGGGAAGGGCATAGTTAACAGTAACAGAATAACTGAGCTATCCTCAACTAAAACAACATTGTTAACATATCTAACAGCTTAATTTTCCTGCAAACAAGAGGAAGAGAGAAATAAACAATAAACTGATAATACTTATCGTGAAGGATACTTTCTTAACGATGTCCAGGAGACTACGTGGTGAAGGCTTGTGGCCTCCATCTAGTAAGATATGATAGTCTAGAAGTACTTTTAATTTTATTAAGTTGGTTTCAGTTCACTTCTTCTTCGTTGGGATATAGGTTTCCAATTAGGTGCAGAAATCCTTAGCAGAGTGTCACTTTGGGTAGTGGTTTGGCAGATTGCTGTTGATGGGGATATTGGTGTGGATTGAAGATTGGAGGATGTGGGTGTGGGTCTAGGCGATGTGCTGGGCGAATTGAAGTGCTGCCTGGGAGCAGTAGGTTGATGTAGATTCCAGGAGGCAAGAAGTTTCGTACCTTGTGATTCATCAGAGATAACGTGAGTTTTGTTGTCTTTGGTGACAAAAAGCTTTGTAGGGAAACCCCACCTATATTTGATATGGTGTAGTCTCAGTACACTAGTAATATCTCCAAAAGATTTTATCTGTTGTAAAGTACGTGAAGCTAGATCTGCAAAACTTTTAAGTTGGTCAAACTTCTCTGATTGCGTAGGATGGATTTGAATTTGTTCCTTATAAGTGAAGAAATGTAATCTGACAATCACATCTTTGGGCTGGTCAGAAGTTGAATTCTTGGTGCGAGCTGATCTGTGGGACCTGTCAATGAGATCCTCAGTGTCCATGTTTGGACTAGCTAAATTATGGAAAAGTTCTGTCAGGAATAAGAATAGGGCCGCATTGGATATGTCCTCAGATATCCCTCTAATTCTCAAATTGTTAAGGCGTGACCTAATCTCAAGGTCCACCATTTTGTCTTCTAAGTCAGAAAGTTGTAGGGATACGTTTTGAGTGTAACTGAGTATATTGGAATGATCCATCCCCATATCTTCTTGCTTCATTTCAAAATTATCAATCGTCTCATTGTGCTCCCTTCCTGTTCCAGATGCTCCAGATCATATGGTAAAGCTCTTTCTCTTGCAAAAAATAAAAAAAATAGATATCACAATATGGTTACAAGTGAAAAAAATAAATATGATCTAAACTATATCTATCTATCTATCTATCTAGCTAGCTATCTGCCTATCTATCTATCTATCTATCTATCTATCTATCTATATAAGTGAATGTCAATTCAGGATCATCTCTTCTTCTATAATTCTTTTATTACATTTAAAATATTTTACATAAAAGCAATAATTATAAAAGTGACATTAAACACTAAGGCCTAGATTTGGAGTTTGGCGTTAGTCGTGAAAACCAGCGTTAGAGGCTCCTAACGCTGGTTTTAGGCTACCTCCGGTATTTGGAGTCACTCAAAATAGGGTCTAACGCTCACTTTTCAGCCGCGACTTTTCCATACCGCAGATCCCCTTACGTAAATTGCGTATCCTATCTTTTCAATGGGATTTTTCTAACTCCGGTATTTAGAGTCGTGTCTGAAGTGAGCGTTAGACATCTAACGACAAAACTCCAGCCGCAGGAAAAAAGTCAGTAGTTAAGAGCTTTCTGGGCTAACGCCGGTTTATAAAGCTCTTAACTACTGTACTCTAAAGTACACTAACACCCATAAACTACCTATGTACCCCTAAACCGATGTCCCCCCACATCGCCGCCACTCGATTAAATTTTTTTAACCCCTAATCTGAAGACCGCCACCTACGTTATACTTATGTACCCCTAATCTGCTGCCCCTAACACCGCCGACCCCTATATTATATTTATTAACCCCTAATCTGCCCCCCACAACGTCGCCGCCAGCTACCTACACTTATTAACCCCTAATCTGCCAACCACAAAGCGCCGCCACCTACGTTATCCTTATGTACCCCTAATCTGCTGCCCCTAACACCGCCGACCCCTATATTATATTTATTAACCCCTAATCTGCCCCCCTCAACGTCGCCTCCACCTGCCTACACTTATTAACCCCTAATCTGCCGAGCGGACCGCACCGCTACTATAATAAAGTTATTAACCCCTAATCCGCCTCACTAACCCTATAATAAATAGTATTAACCCCTAATCTGCCCTCCCTAACATCGCCGACACCTAACTTCAATTATTAACCCCTAATCTGCCGACTGGAGCTCACCGCTATTCTAATAAATGTATTAACCCCTAAAGCTAAGTCTAACCCTAACATTAACACCCCCCTAAGTTAAATATAATTTACATCTAACGAAATTAATTATCTCTTATTAAATAAATTATTCCTATTTAAAGCTAAATACTTACCTGTAAAATAAATCCTAATATAGCTACGATATAAATTATAATTATATTATAGCTATTTTAGGATTAATATTTATTTTACAGGCAACTTTGTAATTATTTTAACCATGTACAATAGCTATTAAATAGTTAAGAACTATTTAATAGTTACCTAGTTAAAATAATTACAAAATTACCTGTAAAATAAATCCTAACCTAAGTTACAATTAAACCTAACACTATACTATCATTAAATTAATTAAATAAAATACCTACAATTACCTACAATTAAACCTAACACTACACTATCAATAAATAAATTAAATACAATTCATACAAATAACTACAATGAAATAAACTAACTAAAGTACAAAAAATAAAAAAGAACTAAGTTACAAAAAATAAAAAAATATTTACAAACATAAGAAAAATATTACAACAATTTTAAACTAATTACACCTACTCTAAGCCCCCTAATAAAATAACAAAGACCCCCAAAATAAAAAATGCCCTACCCTATTCTAAATTACTAAAGTTCAAAGCTCTTTTACCTTACCAGCCCTGAACAGGGACCTTTGCGGGGCATGCCCCAAGAAGTTCAGCTATTTTGCCTGTAAAAAAAAACATACAATACCCCCCCCAACATTACAACCCACCACCCACATACCCCTAATCTAACCCAAACCCCCCTTAAATAAACCTAACACTAAGCTCCTGAAGATCATCCTACCTTGTCTTCACCTCACCAGGTATCACCGATCCGTCCTGGCTCCAAAATCTTCATCCAACCCAAGCGGGGGCTGGCGATCCATCATCCGGTGGCTGAAGAGGTCCAGAAGAGGCTCCAAAGTCTTCATCCTATCCGGGAAGAAGAGGTGATCCGGACCGGCAACCATCTTGATCCAAGCGGCATCTTCTATCTTCATCCGATGACGACCGGCTCCATCCTGAAGACCTCCACCGCGGACCCATCTTCTTCCGGCGACGTCCAACTGAAGAATGACGGTTCCTTTAAGGGACGTCATCCAAGATGGCGTCCCTCGAATTCCGATTGGCTGATAGGATTCTATCAGCCAATCGGAATTACGGTAGGAATATTCTGATTGGCTGATTGAATCAGCCAATCAGAATCAAGTTCAATCCGATTGGCTGATCCAATCAGCCAATCAGATTGAGCTCGCATTCTATTGGCTGATCGGAACAGCCAATAGAATGCGAGCTCAATCTGATTGGCTGATTGGATCAGCCAATCGGATTGAACTTGATTCTGATTGGCTGATTCCATCAGCCAATCAGAATATTCCTACCTTAATTCCGATTGGCTGATAGAATCCTATCAGCCAATCGGAATTCGAGGGACGCCATCTTGGATGACGTCATTTAAAGGAACCGTCATTCGTCGTTCAGTCGTCGGCCAGGATGGATGTTCCGCGTCGGAGGTCTTCAGGATCCTGCCGCTCCGCTCCGGATGGATGACCATAGAAGATCCCGCTTGGATGAAGACTTCAATCAGATGGAAGACCTCTTCTGCCCCGCTTGGATGAAGACTTCAGCCGGATCATGGACCTCTTCAGCCCCCCGCTTGGATCAGGACATTGGAGGAGCTCTTCTGGATCGATCGGTGAACCTGGTATGGTGAAGATAAGGTAGGAAGATCTTCAGGGGCTTAGTGTTAGGTTTATTTAAGGGGGGTTTGGGTTAGATTAGGGGTATGTGGATGGTGGGTTGTAATGTTGGGGGGGGGTATTGTATGTTTTTTTTTACAGGCAAAAGAGCTGAACTTCTTGGGGCATGCCCCGCAAAGGGCCCTGTTCAGGGCTGGTAAGGTAAAAGAGCTTTGAACTTTAGTAATTTAGAATAGGGTAGGGCATGTTTTTATTTTGGGGGGCTTTGTTATTTTATTAGGGGGCTTAGAGTAGGTGTAATTAGTTTAAAATTGTTGTAATATTTTTCTTATGTTTGTAAATATTTTTTTATTTTTTGTAACTTAGTTCTTTTTTATTTTTTGTACTTTAGTTAGTTTATTTAAATGTATTTATTTGTAGGTATTGTATTTAATTAATTTATTGATAGTGTAGTGTTAGGTTTAATTGTAGGTAATTGGAGGTATTTTATTTAATTAATTTATTGATAGTGTAGTGTTAGGTTTAATTGTAACTTAGGTTAGGATTTATTTTACAGGTAATTTTGTAATTATTTTAACTATTTTAGCTATTAAATAGTTCTTAACTATTTAATAGCTATTGTACCTGGTTAAAATAAATACAAAGTTACCTGTAAAATAAATATTAATCCTAAAATAGCTATAATATAATTATAATTTATATTGTAGCTATATTAGGATTTATTTTACAGGTAAGTATTTAGCTTTAAATAGGAATAATTTATTTAATAAGAGTTAATTTATTTTGTTAGATTAAAATTATATTTAATTTAGGGGGGTGTTAGTGTTAGGGTTAGACTTAGCTTTAGGGGTTAATACATTTATTAGAATAGCGGTGAGCTCCAGTTGGCAGATTAGGGGTTAATAATTGAAGTTAGGTGTCGGCGATGTTAGGGGGGGCAGATTAGGGGTTAATACTATTTATTATAGGGTTAGTGAGGCGGATTAGGGGTTAATAACTTTATTATAGTAGCGCTCAGGTCCGGTCGGCAGATTAGGGGTTAATAAGTGTAGGCAGGTGGAGGCGACGTTGTGGGGGGCAGATTAGGGGTTAATAAATATAATATAGGGGTCGGCAATGTTAGGGCAGCAGATTAGGGGTACATAGGGATAATGTAAGTAGCGGCGGTTTACGGAGCGGCAGATTAGGGGTTAATAATAATATGCAGGGGTCAGCGATAGCGGGGGCGGCAGATTAAGGGTTAATACGTGTAAGGTTAGGGGTGTTTAGACTCGGGGTACATGTTAGGGTGTTAGGTGCAGACGTTGGAAGTGTTTCCCCATAGGAAACAATGGGGCTGCGTTAGGAGCTTTTTTGCAGGTGTTAGGTTTTTTTTCAGCTCAAACAGCCCCATTGTTTTCTATGGGGGAATCGTGCACGAGCACGTTTTTGAGGCTGGCCGCTTGCGTAAGCAACTCTGGTATCGAGAGTTGAAGCTGCGTTAAAAATGCTCTACGCTCCTTTTTTGGAGCCTAACGCAGCCTTTATGTGGACTCTCAATACCAGAGTTATTTTTATGGTGCGGCCAGAAAAAAGCCGGCGTTAGTTTTTCGGGTCGTTACCGACAAAACTCCAAATCTAGCCGTAAATAAATGCTAGATAGGATGATGCATTCAAAGAAAATATGGCTTGATGCCCCGTATTTCCGATGCCCCGTGTTTCCGGGAAGTTATGAAGCAGCGGTCTAAAGACCGCTGCTCCATAACCTGTCCGCCTGCTCTGAGGCGGCGGACAGAAATGAACATGATCGAATACGATCGGGTTGATTGACACTCCCTGATAGCGGCCGATTGGCCGCAAATCTGCAGGGGGCGGCATTGCACCAGCAGTTCACAAGAACTGCTGGTGCAATGATAAATGCAGACAGCTTATGCTGTCGGCATTTATTGATGTGCAGCGGACATGATATGCTACATCGTATCATATCCGTCCGCACAATAATAAATAAACCCCATAGAGTCTATAAAACAATGGAAGCTGCCATGGTGTAACTTAGGTTACCTTCTCTGCTGTGGCCATTTAGGGACAGTTATAAATAGGTCAACAGAGTGTACAGCCAATAGCTGTGTGGAATATAACAGTTTTCTGCATTTCCATTTTTAACAGGGACTGAAAAGCTCACAATTTCAGTATGGAATTACAGGAAAAGGGGTCAAAATAAATAATGAAAGTATATTGCAGACTTTTTTATATACATTATTTATCATTTTAGTTTACCATCTCAAAGTGTTATTAATGTCCCTTAAAGGCTACACAGTCACTCAGAGAGAGTCAAGCACATAAGAAAAAGACAGGTGTATGTTGCACTGATTAATCTATAGCTGAATAAAGCAGCTTTCCACCCAGATTTAGGGGCCAGTATAACATGCCCCAAATGGTGCCTAATGCACCTGCCCCAATCTTAAGACTGCTGCTCCTTAACTCGACTGCTGCCTCTGACCCTGCAGACATCAATCTACCTGATTGAATACAATCAGGTTGATTGACACCCCCTGCTAGTGGCAAATCTGCTGGGGCGGCATTGCACAAGTAGTTCACCAGAACTGTTTGTGCAATCCTTAATGCCGACAACGTTTGCTGTCAGGATTTAACGATGCAGGGCGGACATGATTCGATATAGCGAATCATGTCTGCCCGGGGTATGATAAATCTACTCCTTAGTCTCTCCCACCCTTCCCTGTAATCCGCCTTCTTTGATGTTATCTCTGAGGTACATTTCACCATCTTAACAAGGCATTTCAATGAGGTTCTGACAATACTTTGTAAATAGTTATAAGAATTTTTTCCCTTTAAGACAAACACTGCCTCAGGAGTCATTGATGAGGGTACAGGATTCTGAACCTAAAGACAAGGGAAATGTCAGTGAGAAACGTTATTTCAGAGGATGTAAACAAAAAGGTCAACACTCATCCAGAAGAGCCACTTGTTGTTTGGCCAACTGGAAGGGATTCAGTCAATACAGCAATTCCACAGACTGAGGCTATAGCAACAGAAAGGTTCACTCTAGGCATAGAGAGAACATAGGAAGAAGGAGTTGTGGAACCAGATGCAACTAAAGAAGCAGCCGCTTATCTTGGGAGAACAAAAGTGTACTCCCTCTAAAACTTTCTTGTATGGCATGATTCTAAAAGATGCCTTGTTAATATTACAAGGCACCTCAGGGATTGTTTTAAAGGCAATTTTTACCTTCAAAACTGTGTCTTTCATTAAGGAGAGTTCATTAATGCTTTATTTTAAAGGGAAAAGAAAGAGAGTTAAACTGGCACTACGATAGTGAAAATAAGTAAGAGAAAGAGCCTAATAATGGGTTCCGGGGCTGCCCCCTAAATAATAATATGAAGATAGACTAAGGTAAAGATACAGACAGGGGCTTAGGTAGCACTCATTCTTACTTCAAGGAAAATACAGCCCTGACTGTATTGATTCATACCCCACAACTGTACACAAAAGAAACCGTGAGTCACTCCCTTGTTTCCTGGCCGATAACAGAAACTGTCGGCTTCAGGTGACAGGAGTGATTACCACTCTGTAAAATTTAAACAAACGCATTTTGGCCGTTACCCGACCTTTCTCAGTGACAGTGAAAAATGATTAAGCCGAGGCTGAGCAGTTTTCTGTCTTTCAAACTTACAACCTGTTACAACCAATCTTCATTGTGTATGATTGCCACTCCCCCTGGGGATCCAATGGGAGGGTTCGGATTAGTAATTTATTTGTCTTATTCAATAAGATTGGATTTCAGTAGTAGTGAGAGAAAAACAGCTTCTCTCGGATTGGGTAGATTAGGATGTAATTTTATTGCCTTAGCAAGGTAACGCTAAGTTATTATCCAATAGATTAGATTACTATTTACAAGAAGTCTGTTATACACATTTACAGGACCTCTTAGTTACTACACACATAATTGTATCGGTCAATAGTGATGTCCTGAACTGTTCGCCCGCGAACGGTTCAGAGCGAACATAGCTTGTTCGCGTTCGCGTTTGTGGGCGAACACATGGCGATGTTCGATCCGCCCCTATGTGTCATCATTGTGGAAACTTTGACCCTTTATGTCACAGCCGCCTGACACATTAGAGACAATCAACATCAGACACTCCCTCACAGACACTCCCAGCTACTCGGAATCCGCCATTTTAGACTCATAACGACCTTGCTTTTTTAATGATAGGACGTGTTATTTTTTTGCTCCTGACATTCATAGGAAAAACATAGCTAGGCTAGTGTATTTACAGTCCAGAAGGACTCCACTCATCTCTGCTGCAAGCACAGCACCCCAAAAAGCCCTTTTTAGGGCTATATTTCGTGCCTTTTTTTTTTTATTTTTTTTTTTTTATTAGCATTTGCCTGGCTTTCAGCTGTGTGTTTAAGGCTCACAGCATATGCTGTGACTACTGCCACCACTGATATCTCCTTAACAACATTAGTTTAAATTTAACTAACCCAAAAATATAATTATTTTTCTAGTGTAATTTTTTTTCATTTTCTATCAGGCCAGTGTCACACAGCATATACTCTGGTTCATTGCTCTGTGCCAGCCAGCAGCCAGCAGTGTTAATATCCGTTAATAACATAATTTTTAATTTAAAAAAAAAACACAAAAAAATATTTTTCTAGTGTAATCTAATTACATTTACTATCATGCCTGTGTCTGTCAGGCTCACTCAGCATTAATATACCTCTTTTTTCTGTCTTTTGGTCAATTGGTCTGTGCCAGGCAGCCACCCAGCACTCATATCTATTTTTCTTTCACCTTAATTTTAATATAAAAAAAAAAAAAGTTTAAATTTGTTTGCTAGTGTAATCAAATCTAATTTTCTATCCGGCCTGTGTGTTTTGCTGACATAGAGAGCCTACTGTGTTTACTTGCTGCCCTCCCTAGTCTATGAGCCACGACTCATATGTGTTTAACCTTTTTTTAATTTCCCCCCCCAAAAAATAATTTCAATCATTTTTCTAGTGTAATCTAATAGTATTTTCTATCAGGCGTGTGTGTATCCGACATACATAGCCTACTGTTTTTAATAGCTGCCCTTCCAAGGCTATCAGCCACGACTCATATGTATGTGCTTAACCTTTTTCTTAAAATTTCCAAAAAAAAGTCTTTAAATCATTATGCTAGTGTAATCTAATTGTATTTTCTATCAGGCCTGTGTCTAACTGTCTATCTGACTTACACAGCATACTGTTGTTATAATTGCTGCCCTACGTAGCAGCCAGCCAGTGCGACCACTCATAGAGTCATATGTGCATTGCACTTCTTAACATAATTTTAATATTAAAATCTAAAATTTTAAAATATTTTGCTAGTGTAATGTAACTTAATTTTCTATCAGTCCTGTGTTTTTGTCACTTACACAGCATACTGTGTTAAATTACTGCCCTACCTACCATCCACGACTCATATCTGCCAGCCTGTCTGCCAGGCCCAAGTAGCCAATTAGTGGCACCAATCACAATTCTTGTAACAGTAATAAAAAAAAAAAAAAACATAATTTTTTTGGACTGCAAATATTCAGTCTCCTAGGGCCATTGAATTTCATTTACCTCCTGCCTGCCACTGCCAGCCTTTTGTGCCAGGCCGTCTAGCCAACTATTTACACCAATCATAATTGTTGTCACAGTCAGACAGTATAGTTATTAATTTAAATAAAAAAATTTTTTAGTGTTGATCTTAACCCTCAGTTTGCTCGTGCCTTTGAATTGCACTTTTCTACAGCCTTCCAAGCCTGTGTGCCAGGCCTACTTAAAAAATATTTACACCAATCATATTTGTTGTGACAGTATTCTAATAATTAAAAATTAAATTTTTTGGTAATAGTTGCTGTGATTTGAATCGTCAGTTTGCTGGTGCCATTGAATAGCACTTTCCTCCTGCCTTGCAGCCTGCTGTGAGCCAGGCCCACCTAGCCAATTGTTGTCACCAATCATATTTCTGTTAACAGTATTGCAAAAATTGTCAATCATCACTGTTTAGACTGTCAGTAATCAATTTCCTAGTGTCCTTGAATTGCATCTCCCACCTGCCTGCCATCCTTTTGTGCCAGGCCGTCTTGCCAACTATTTACACCAATCCTAATTTTTTGTCACAGTATAGTTACTAATTAAAATTAAAAAAATCTTTATTGTTGATGATCTTAACCCTCTGTTTGCTCGTGCCTTTGAATTGCACTTTTCTACAGCCTTCCAAGCCTGTGTGCCAGGCCTACTTAAAAAATATTTACACCAATCATATTTGTTGTGACAGTATTCTAATAATTAAAAATTTAAATTTTTGGTAATAGTTGCTGTGATTTGAATCGTCAGTTTGCTGGTGCCATTGAATAGCACTTTCCTCCTGCCTTGCAGCCTGCTGTGAGCCAGGCCTACCTAGCCAATTGTTGTCAGCAATCATATTTCTGTTAACAGTATTTCAAAAATTGTCAATCATCACTGTTTAGACTGTCAGTAATCAGTCTCCTAGTTTCCTTGAATTGCATCTCCCTCCTGCCTGCCATCCTTTTGTGCCAGGCCGTCTTGCCAACTATTTACACCAATCCAAATTTTTTGTCACAGTATAGTTACTAATTACAATTAAAAAAATCTTTATCGTTGATGATCTTAACCCTCAGTTTGCTCGTGCCTTTGAATTGCACTTTTCTACAGCCTTCCAAGCCTGTGTGCCAGGCCTACTTAAAAAATATTTACACCAATCATATTTGTTGTGACAGTATTCTAATAATTAAAAATTTAAATTTTTGGTAATAGTTGCTGTGATTTGAATCGTCAGTTTGCTGGTGCCATTGAATAGCACTTTCCTCCTGCCTTGCAGCCTGCTGTGAGCCAGGCACACCTAGCCAATTGTTGTCAGCAATCATATTTCTGTTAACAGTATTGCAAAAATTGTCAATCATCACTGTTTAGACTGTCAGTAATCAGTCTCCTAGTTTCCTTGAATTGCATCTCCCTCCTGCCTGCCATCCATTTGTGCCAGGCCGTCTTGCCAACTATTTACACCAATCCAAATTTTTTGTCACAGTATAGTTACTAATTAAAATTAAAAAAATATTTATTGTTGATGATCTTAATACTAAGTTTGCTCGTGCTTTTGAATTTCACTTTTCTACAGCCTTCCAAGCCTGTGTGCCAGGCCTACTTAAAAAATATTTACACCAATCATATTTGTTGGGACAGTATTCTAATAATTAAAAATTAAAATTTTTGGTAATAGTTGCTGTGATTTGAATCCTCAGTTTGCTGGTGCCATTAAATAGCACTTTCCTCCTGCCTTGCAGCCTGCTGTGAACCAGGCCCACCTAGCCAATTGTTGTCAGCAATCATATTTCTGTTAACAGTATTGCAAAAATTGTCAATCATCACTGTTTAGACTGTCAGTAATCAGTCTCCTAGTGTCCTTGAATTGCATCTCCCTCCTGCCTGCCATCCTTTTGTGCTAGGCCGTCTTGCCAAATATTTACACCAATCCTAATTTTTTGTCACAGTATAGTTACTAATTAAAATTAAAAAAATCTTTATTGTTGATGATCTTAACCCTCAGTTTGCTCGTGCCTTTGAATTGCACTTTTCTACAGCCTTCCAAGCCTGTGTGCCAGGCCTACTTAAAAAATATTTACACCAATCATATTTGTTGTGACAGTATTCTAATAATTAAAAATTAAAATTTTTGGTAATAGTTGCTGTGATTTGAATCGTCAGTTTGCTGGTGCCATTGAATAGCACTTTCCTCCTGCCTTGCAGCCTGCTGTGAGCCAGGCCCACCTAGCCAATTGTTGTCAGCAATCATATTTCTGTTAACAGTATTGCAAAAATTGTCAATCATCACTGTTTAGACTGTCAGTAATCAGTCTCCTAGTTTCCTTGAATTGCATCTCCCTCCTGCCTGCCATCCATTTGTGCCAGGCCGTCTTGCCAACTATTTATACCAATCCAAATTTTTTGTCACAGTATAGTTACTAATTACAATTAAAAAAATCTTTATTGTTGATGATCTTAATCCTCAGTTTGCTCGTGCCTTTGAATTTCACTTTTCTACAGCCTTCCAAGCCTGTGTGCCAGGCCTACTTAAAAAATATTTACACCAATCATATTTGTTGTGACAGTATTCTAATAATTAAAAATTAAAATTTTTGGTAATAGTTGCTGTGATTTGAAACCTCAGTTTGCTGGTGCCATTGAATAGCACTTTCCTCCTGCCTTGCAGCCTGCTGTGAGCCAGGCCCACCTAGCCAATTGTTGTCAGCAATCATATTTCTGTTAACAGTATTGCAAAAATTGTCAATCATCACTGTTTAGACTGTCAGTAATCAGTCTCCTAGTGTCCTTGAATTGCATCTCCCTCCTGCCTGCCATCCTTTTGTGCCAGGCCGTCTTGCCAACTATTTACACCAATCCAAATATTTTGTCACAGTATAGTTACTAATTACAATTAAAAAAATCTTTATTGTTGATGATCTTAACCCTCAGTTTGCTCGTGCCTTTGAATTGCACTTTTCTACAGCCTTCCAAGCCTGTGTGCCAGGCCTACTTAAAAAATATTTACACCAATCATATTTGTTGTGACAGTATTCTAATAATTAAAAATGAAAATTTTTGGTAATAGTTGATGTGATTTGAATCGTCAGTTTGCTGGTGCCATTGAATAGCACTTTCCTCCTGCCTTGCAGCCTGCTGTGAGCCAGGCCCACCTAGCCAATTGTTGTCAGCAATCATATTTCTGTTAACATTATTGCAAAAATTGTCAATCATCACTGTTTAGACTGTCAGTAATCAGTCTCCTAGTGTCCTTGAATTGCATCTCCCTCCTGCCTGCCATCCTTTTGTGCCAGTCCGTCTTGCCAACTATTTACACCAATCCTAATTTTTTGTCACAGTATAGTTACTAATTACAATTAAAAAAATCTTTATTGTTGATAATCTTAATCCTTAGTTTGCTCGTGCCCTAGAATAGCACTTTTCTACAGCCTTCCAAGCTTGTGTGCCAGGCCTACTTAAAAAATATTTACACCAATCATATTTGTTGTGACAGTATTCTAATAATTAAAAATTAAAATTTTTGGTAATAGTTGCTGTGATTTGAAACCTCAGTTTGCTGGTGCCATTGAATAGCACTTTCCTCCTGCCTTGCAGCCTGCTGTGAGCCAGGCCCACCTAGCCAATTGTTGTCAGCAATCATATTTCTTTTAACAGTATTGCAAAAATTGTCAATCATCACTGTTTTGACTGTCATTAATCAGTCTCCTAGTGTCCTTGAATTGCATCTCCCTCCGGCCTGCCATCCTTTTGTGCCAGGCCGTCTTGCCAACTATTTACACCAATCCTAATTGTTGTCACAGTATAGTTACTAATTAAAATAAAAAAAATCTTGATGGTTGATCTTAATCCTCATTTTGCTTGTGCCATTGAATTGCACTTTTCTACTGCCTGCCAGCCTGTGTGCCAGGCCCAACTATCCAATTAGTGCTAGCAATCATATTTCTTTTAACAGTATTGCAAAATTTGTCAATCAACACTGTTTTGACTGTCAATCTGCAGTCTACTAGTGCCCTTGAATTGCATTTTCCGCCTGCCTGCCTGTGTGCCAGTCCCAACTAGCCAATTAGTGCCACCACTCATATTTATTGTAACAGGATTGGAATTTTTGTTAATCATGACTGTTTTGACTGTGATTCTTCAGTCTCCTAGTGCCATTGAATTGTAGTTTCCTTTCTCCCAGCGTGTGTGCCAGACAGGCTCATTTGCCAAATAGTGCCAAACAATCATATTTGTTGACACAGTACTAGTAATATTTCAAAAAATTAACAATTTGTGATTTTTAAAACATCTGTCTTTTTTGTTGTTGTCAGTCTCACAGCGTATACTGTGCCCACTTTCACAGTGCCACCACTCAATTGGTGTAATAGTATTGTTAGTGTCCATTTAAAAAAAAAATGACAGGCAGAGGCAGGCCACCCCGCAGGTTCCGTGGTCGTGGTGCTGTGATTCCTTTAGACCCTACAAATATGCACATTGTTCAGACGCCGGGTGCCAGGGGGAATGCAAAAACTTCTGAGGAGGACCTAGTTGAATGGCTAACACAGGAAACCCAATCTTCTTCAGCTTCCGCTGCTAGTCCTCCTAACCTTGACGCACCATCTAAGTCCAGCTGTGCTTTGGGCAGGTCTCAAGTGACCAGTGACACTCCGCCGCCTGTCGCCACCACCAACACTAGCACCACAGCCGCTTCACTTGATCTGTCACAGGAGTTATTGACACATCATTTTGAAGAAATGAGTGATGCGCAACCATCATTGACAGAGGATGTAGATAATAGTGATCAGTCTCAGTCAGGCAGCATTACCGACATGGAGGTACGGTGTGATGATGATGGTGATGTTGTACCCGCTGCTGCTTCCTTTCTTGATGTTTCATATACAAGTGAAGCGGTTGATGATGATGTGTCGGTGGATGTCACGTGGGTGCCTGCTAGAAGAGAAGAAGAAGAGGGGGAAAGTTCAGATGGGGAGACAGAGAGGAGGAGGAGGAGGAGGAGGAGGAGACGATTTGGAAGCACGGGGAGGTCATCTCAAGGAGCTAGTGGCACAGTCAGACAGCATGCATCGTCACCAGGGGTCAGCCAGACAGCCCGCCGACGCCCATCAACGCATGCTGTTGCCACCACCAGAATGCCGTCATCGCAGAGCTCAGCAGTGTGGAATTTTTTTTGTGTGTCTGCCTCTGACAACAGCGATGCCATTTGCAACCTGTGCCAAAAGAAACTGAGTCGTGGGAAGTCCAACAGCCACCTAGGTACAACTGCTTTGCGAAGGCACATGGTCTCCCATCACAAAGGCCGATGGGAAGAACACATGAGTAGAAGCAGCACACAAAGTGAAAGCCGCCCTCCTCCTCCTGCTCCAGCATCTTCAGCCACGTCAACCAGTGCTGTCCTCCTTGCCCCCTCTCAACCATCCTCCACTCAGTCTCTCTTACGTAGCAGTTCCTGGTCATCTGCCCACAGTCAGGTGTCTGTCAAGGACATGTTTGAGCGTAAGAAGCCAATTTCTCAAAGTCACCCCCTTGCCCGGCGTCTGACAGCTGGCTTGTCTGAACTCTTAGCCCGCCAGCTTTTACCATACAAGCTGGTGGAGTCTGATGCTTTCAAAAAATTTGTATCTATTGGGACACCGCAGTGGAAGGTACCTGGCAGAAATTTCTTTTCACAAAAGGCAATCCCAAACCTGTACTCTGTTGTGAGAAAGGAAGTTATGGCATGTCTGGCACACAGCGTTGGGGCAAGGGTCCATATGACCACGGATAGCTGGTCTACAAAGCATGGTCAGGGCAGGTATATCACCTACACTGTGCATTGGGTAAACCTGCTGACTTCTGACAAGAATGGAATGCGTGGCTCTGCAGAAGAGTTGGTGACACCGCCACGACTTGCAGGCAGGCCTGCTGCTACCTCCTCTACTCCTCCTACTCCATCCTCTTCCATAACCTCTTCCTCGGCTGAGTCCTCTTCAACTTCTGCGTCTTGCTCCACATCTATGGCACCCCCCAGCTCCCCAGGTACTATGCTACATCCCGGGTATGGCAGTGTCACGCCGTCTTGGGGTTGACTTGCCTGAAAGCGGAGAGTCACACCGCACCAGCACTCCTGACCGCCCTGAACGCACAGGTGGATCAGTGGCTGACTCCGCACCAACTGGAGATTGGCAAGGTTGTTTCTGACAATGGAAGTAATTTGGTGGCGGCATTGAAATTGGGCAAGTTGACACATGTGCCGTGCATGGCACATGTGTGTAATCTGATTGTACAACGATTTGTCCATAAGTACCCAGGCTTACAGGACGTCCTGAAGCAGGCCAGGAAGGTGTGTGGCCATTTCAGGTGTTCCTACACGGCCATGGCGCACTTGTCTGATATCCAGCGTCGAAACAACCTGCCAGTGAGGCGCTTGATTTGCGACAGCCCGACACGGTGGAATTCAACACTCCTAATGTTTGACCGCCTGCTCCAACAAGAAAAAGCTGTTAATGAGTATTTGTATGACCGGGGTGCTAGGACAGCCTCTGGGGAGCTGGGGATATTTTTGCCAAATTACTGGACGCTCATGCGCAATGCCTGTAGGCTCATGCGTCCTTTTGAGGAGGTGACAAACCTTGTCAGTCGCACCGAAGGCACCATCAGCGACATCATACCATTTGTTTTCTTCCTGGAGCGTGCCCTGCGAAGAGTGCTGGATCAGGCAGTAGATGAGCGTGAAGAGGAAGAGGAAGAGTTATGGTGTCCATCACCCCCACAAACAGCCGAATCAGCATTGCTTGCTGGACCTGCGGCAACGCAGGAAGAGGATTGTGAGGAAGAGGAGTCAGAGGAGGAATGTGGCTTTGAGGAGGAGGAAGACCGAGCACAACAGGCATCCCAGGGTGCTCGTTGTTGTCACCTCTCTGGTACCCGTGGTGTTGTACGTGGCTGGGGGGAAGAAGATACCATCAGTGAGATCAGTGAGGAGGAGGAACGCAACATGATTATCTCAGCATCCAACCTTGTTCAAATGGGTTCTTTCATGCTGTCGTGCCTGTTGAGGGACCCTCGTATAAAAAAGCTGAAGGAGAATGACCTGTACTGGGTGTCCACGCTCCTCGACCCCCGGTATAAGCATAAAGTGCCTGAAATGTTACCAAATTCCCGCAAGTCGGAAAGGATGGAGCATTTTCATAATAAATTAAAAACTATGCTTTACACAGCGTATAAGGGTGATGTCACAGCACCACGGGAATGTAACAGGGGAAGAGATGAAATTAATCCTCCTCCTCCCACGACCACGGCGGCAAGGACCGGGCGCTTTCCTGACATCTTGTTGATGGAGGACATGCGTACCTTTTTAACTCCCATGCACCATCAGAGCCTTTCGGGATCCAGCCTTAGAGAAAGACTCAACCGACAGGTAGCAGACTACCTAGCTTTAACTGCGGATCTCGACACTCTCAGGAGTGATGGACCCCTTGACTACTGGGTGTGCAGGCTGGACTTGTGGCCTGAACTATCCCAATTTGCAATGGAACTTCTGGCCTGCCCCGCTTCAAGTGTCCTGTCCGAAAGGACTTTTAGTGCAGCAGGAGGTTTTGTCACTGAGAAGAGAAGTCGCCTAGGTCAAAAAAGCCTTGACTATATCACTTTTATAAAAATGAATGAGGGCTGGAGGACTTGCTTGACTTATCCGCCAACAACTAGTGTTCAAGCCACAAGCTTTTAGGGCACTTTATAAATGTTTTACAAACATCGATTTTTCTGGCCGCTGCTACAGCAGTTTCTCCAACAATACCCCAATGTTTCAGTCATTTGTACATTCCTAATTTTTCTGGCCTCTGCTGCATCTCTGTGGATACAAAACTCAAATAAAAAAAATAAGGCACATAACACTAGTGATTAAACTGTTACGAATTGTACAACTTTACACACCACTCATATCCGGTGGACCATTCAATTGAACGCAAAATGCAACAAATTTGAAAGAGTAGGACCGACCAAGCATCTTTATCCGTCTCTTGGTTGCTCTAAATTATCTCTGTGTTCCATCTATGACATACCTGTACTCTATTGTGCAAAAGGGTGGCATATGTTTTGTTTCATGCTGTTGTGCCTGTTGCGGGTCGTGGCCCATGATATAAAAAGGCTGAAGGAGAACGACCTGTAGTAATGGTTGCCCCATCCAGTTTTTATAAAAATGTTCCTGGTTCCTCTCAATTATCTTTGGGTTTCTAAAATGGATGCCATACCTGTACTCGCTTGTGCAAAAGGATGGCATATGTTGTGGTGTTTCCTGCAGTTGTTTCTGTTGAGGGTGCTGGACCCTCTTATAAAAAAGCTGAAGGAGAACGACCTGGAGTCCAAGCATGGTTTTTGGTGCTATTTCACTTTTACAAACAATTATCTGTGGGTTTCACAAATCAATGCCGTACCAGTACTCTATTGTTCCAAAGTATGCCATATGTTCTCTTTCCTGCTGGTATTTTGTTTGAGGGTCCTGGACACTCTTATAAAAAGGCCTAAGGTGAAAGAGGTGTACTGGGTGTCCACTCATTTTTATTTTCTATTTCTCATTTGACCAAAATTATCTCTGGTTTTGTAAAATCAATGCCGTACCTGTACTCTATTGTTCAAAAGGATGCCATACGTCCTCTTTCCTGCTGGTGTTTTTTTTTAGTGTCCAGGACCATCTTATAAAAAGGCCTAAGGAGAAAGAGGTGTACTGGTTGGCCACTCATTTTTATTTTTCTATTTAACATTTGACCAAAATGATCTCTGGGTTTGTAAAATCAATGCTGTACCTGTACTCTATTGTTCAAAAGGATGCCATACGTCCTCTTTCCTGCTGGTGTTTTTTTTGAGGGTCCAGGACCCTCTTATAAAAAGGCCTAAGGAGAAAGAAGTGTACTGGCTGTGCATCAAATCATTTTTTTTATTCAAATTTACATTTTTTTAAAAAATTCTATGGGTCTCTAAAATCTATGCCTTTCCTGTACTCTATTGTTCAAAAGTATGCCATATGTCCTCTTTCCTGCTGTTTTTTTGTTTGAGGGTCCTGGACCCTCTTATAAAAAGGCCTTATGGATAAAGAATTGTACCTGGTGTCCATCCAATCATTTTTTTTAATTAAAATTCACGGTTGCAACAAATTATCCCCGGGTTTCTAAAATCAATGCCTTTCCTATAATCTTTTTTTCACAAAGGATGCCATATGTCCTCTTTCCTACTGCTGGTTTTGTTGAGTGTCCTGGAGCCTCTGCTAAAAAGGCCGAAGGATAAAGAAGTGTACTGGGTGTCTATTCAATGTTTTTTTAGATTTCCCAGTTGTAACTTATTTTTTCTGTCTTTCAAAAATCAATGCCTTTCCTGTAATCTATTTTTCAAAAGGATGCCATATGTCCTATTTCATGCTGTTCTTTCTGTTGAGGCTCCGGGACACTCTTTTAAAAAGGCCTAAGGATAAAGAAGTGTACTGGGTGTCCAATCAATGTTTTTTTTCTATTTCCCGGGTCATATAACTGATCTCTGTGTTTCTAAAATCAATGCCTTTCCTGTAATCTAATTTTCAAAAGTATGCCATATGTCCTCTTTCCTGCTGGTGTTTTTTTTGAGGGTCCAGGACCCTCTTATAAAAAGGCCTAAGGAGAAAGTGGCGTACTGGGTGTCCATCGAATAATTTTTTTGATTCAAATTTACATTTGCAAAAAATTATCTATGGGTTTCTAAAATCAATGCCTTTCCTGTACTCTTACTCTATTGTTAAAAAGTATGCCATATGTCCCCTTTCCTGCTGGTGTTTTGTTTGAGGGTTCTGGACCCTCTTATAAAAAGGCCTAGGGAGAAAGAATTGTACTGGGTGTCTATCCAACCATTTTTTTGATTCAAATTCACGGTTGCAACAAATTATCCCCGGGTTTCTAAAATCAATGCCTTTCCTATAATCTTTTTTTCACAAAGGATGCCATATGTCCTCTTTCCTACTGCTGGTTTTGTTGAGTGTCCTGGAGCCTCTGCTAAAAAGGCCGAAGGATAAAGAAGTGTACTGGGTGTCTATTCAATGTTTTTTTAGATTTCCCGTTTGTAACAATTTTTTTCTGTCTTTCTAAAATCAATGCCTTTCCTGTAATCTATTTTTCAAAAGGATGCCATATGTCCTCTTTCATGCTGTTCTTTCTGTTGAGGCTCCGGGACACTCTTCTAAAAAGGCCTAAGGATAAATAAGTGTACTGGGTGTATAATCTATGTTTTTTTAGATTTCACGGTTGCAACTAATGATCTCTGTGTTTCTAAAATCAATGCCTTTCCTGTAATCTAATTTTCTAAAGGATGCCATATGTCCTCTTTCATGCTGCTGGTTTTGTGGAGGGTCCTGGAGCCTCTGCTAAAAAGGCCTAAGGATAAATAAGTGTACTTGGTGTGTAATCGAAGTTTTTTGTGATTTCACGGTTGCAACTAATGATCTCTGTGTTTCTAAAATCAATGCCTTTCCTGTAATCTAATTTTCTAAAGGATGCCATATGTCCTCTTTCATGCTGCTGGTTTTGTGGAGGGTCCTGGAGCCTCTGCTAAAAAGGTCTAAGGATAAATAAGTGTACTTGGTGTATAATCAAAGTTTTTTGTGATTTCACGGTTGCAACTAATGATCTCTGTGTTTCTAAAATCAATGCCTTTCCTGTAATCTAATTTTCTAAAGGATGCCATATGTCCTCTTTCAAGCTGCTGGTTTTGTGGAGGGTCCTGGAGCCTCTGCTAAAAAGGCCTAAGGATAAAGAAGTGTACTGGCTGTATAATCTATGTTTTTTTAGATTCCACGTTTGCAAAAAATTATCCACGGGTTTCTAAAATCAATGCCTTTCCAGTAATCTATTATTCACAAGGATGCCATATGTACTTTTTGATGCTGTTGTTTCGGTTGAGGCTCAGGGAGCCTCGTATTAAAAAGGCCTAATGAAAAATAAGGGTACTGGGTGTCTAATCAATGTTTTTTTCGATTTACCGTTTGCAACTAATGATCTCTGTGTTTCTGAAATCAATGCCTTTCCTATAATCATTTTTTCCAAAGGATGCCATATGTCCTCTTTCCTGCTGCTGGTTTTGTCAAGGGTCCTGGAGCCTCTGCTGCGCATAATAAAGAAAAAAAAAATTAATTTAACTTGACTTAATAAGTGAAGCATGACTTCAGGAGTCAGGTGTGGTCGTAGGTAGTGGTTGTTGTTAGCAGATTATTTTTATTGCAAATTGCAATTGCCACAGCGTGCATAAAATGTGGGTCACTAGTCCAAATTTTAAGTTTTTTTTTTTCATTCATGATTAGTTTGGGGTACGGCGCAATATTGGAAAGGCAAAAAACAGGTCTCGGTACCCGTTGATATAAGGGGTGACTACTAGTGCTTTTACCAGGCTCCTCTTGGATAGCCCCAGAAAGTGTGAGTATGAATCCCAAAAATAAAATTAAATTAAGGTTGAAAAATTACTCCTAAGTAAATTGTAAGACCTGGAGCTCCTCAAACACACGTCCTACCGCAACAGGTATAGGCTCCGCCCACCCAAATCTTACCTTTTTAATGCCAATTGATATTGCCACAGCTGGAATAACAGTAACTAACATGTGCGTCACCACAGTCTCCGAATCTATTGTCGGATGTATACAAAAACAACAATAAAGAATTCCTTTTGGGGCGCAAAGAGATGGCTACCGGAACACTCCAGGAACTTCACAAAAGTGGCTGTCTTGTGTTTCTGGTGATGTTGTAGACATCTGGGTAGTGTACAGGGAGGGCAAAAATCCTCTCCATCTCTGTGCACCACAGGACAGGACGTCCTTGTCATACATAAGCACATGAAATTGCTGGCATTTTCGTTGCTTCAAGAAGTTCAGTTTTTGTGGTGATAGTACAGAATTAAATAAACTTTGGTTTCCTACCATACTCAAGACAATCTTGTAGTTCAAGCTTCGGACTTGCTGTGGGAAACAGTGGGCTGTCCATAGCAGGAAGATGATTTAGACAGAAGTAACGGGCTCTGCTTGCAGGTGACACATGTTTATCGTCAATCATCAAAGGGGTTGCGTGCAGAATATGGCTGATGGCCCCTTATTCACATGTTTGTCCAGAGCAACAATATTTGCAAACAGCCAGAAGAGAGGTCGGTTCTCACCAGCCTTAAGTTGAGCTTCAATTACCAAATGCTGATATTCAATAAATAGACAAACAGTGCCTTAAAAAACACATTTGCAATATGGATTCACCAGAGCAAGGTCATTGCTAGTATTTCCCACAATAACAAAATTAAAATGACACAACTCCGCAATCTTCCCCTTTTCCCCTTTACATTATTATTGTCACACTCCATTGTACTCCTATGCCCACCTCCCTGCTCTTGTTTTTGTTGAGGGTCCTGGAGCCTCTGCTAAAAAGGCCTAAGGATAAATAAGTGTACTTGGTGTATAATCAAAGTTTTTTTAGATTTCACGGTTGCAACTAATGATCTCTGTGTTTCTAAAATCAATGCCTTTCCTGTAATCTAATTTTCTAAAGTATGCCATATGTCCTCTTTCATGCTGCTGGTTTTGTGGAGGGTCCTGGAGCCTCTGCTAAAAAGGCCTAAGGATAAATAAGTGTACTTGGTGTGTAATCGAAGTTTTTTGTGATTTCACGGTTGCAACTAATGATCTCTGTGTTTCTAAAATCAATGCCTTTCCTGTAATCTAATTTTCTAAAGGATGCCATATGTCCTCTTTCATGCTGCTGGTTTTGTGGAGGGTCCTGGAGCCTCTGCTAAAAAGGCCTAAGGATAAATAAGTGTACTTGGTGTATAATCAAAGTTTTTTGTGATTTCACGGTTGCAACTAATGATCTCTGTGTTTCTAAAATCAATGCCTTTCCTGTAATCTAATTTTCTAAAGGATGCCATATGTCCTCTTTCAAGCTGCTGGTTTTGTGGAGGGTCCTGGAGCCTCTGCTAAAAAGGCCTAAGGATAAAGAAGTGTACTGGCTGTATAATCTATGTTTTTTTAGATTCCACGTTTGCAAAAAATTATCCACGGGTTTCTAAAATCAATGCCTTTCCAGTAATCTATTATTCACAAGGATGCCATATGTACTTTTTGATGCTGTTGTTTCGGTTGAGGCTCCGGGAGCCTCTTATTAAAAAGGCCTAATGAAAAATAAGTGTACTGGGTGTCTAATCAATGTTTTTTTCGATTTACCGTTTGCAACTAATGATCTCTGTGTTTCTGAAATCAATGCCTTTCCTATAATCATTTTTTCCAAAGGATGCCATATGTCCTCTTTCCTGCTGCTGGTTTTGTCAAGGGTCCTGGAGCCTCTGCTGCGCATAATAAAGAAAAAATAATAATAATTTAACTTGACTTAGTAAGTGAAGCATGACTTCAGGAGTCAGGTGTGGTCGTAGGTAGTGGTTGTTGTTAGCAGATTATTTTTATTGCAAATTGCAATTGCCACAGCGTGCATAAAATGTGCGTCACTAGTCCAAATTTTAAGTTTTTTTTTTTTCATTCATGATTAGTTTGGGGTACGGCGCAATATTGGAAAGGCAAAAGACAGGTCTCGGTACCCGTTGATATAAGGGGTGACTACTAGTGCTTTTACCAGGCTCCTCTTGGATAGCCCCAGAAAGTGTGAGTATGAATCCCAAAAATAAAATTAAATTAAGGTTGAAAAATTACTCCTAAGTAAATTGTAAGACCTGGAGCTCCTCAAACACACGTCCTACCGCAACAGGTATAGGCTCCGCCCACCCAAATCTTACCTTTTTAATGCCAATTGATATTGCCACAGCTGGAATAACAGTAACTAACATGTGCGTCACCACAGTCTCCGA
Source organism: Bombina bombina (assembly GCF_027579735.1). Taxonomy (NCBI): domain Eukaryota; kingdom Metazoa; phylum Chordata; class Amphibia; order Anura; family Bombinatoridae; genus Bombina; species Bombina bombina. Next base: position 1,403,655,167 of record NC_069499.1, on the reverse strand, counting down.
ATCTATTGTCGGATGTATACAAAAACAACAATAAAGAATTCCTTTTGGGGCGCAAAGAGATGGCTACCGGAACACTCCAGGAACTTCACAAAAGTGGCTGTCTTGTGTTTCTGGTGATGTTGTAGACATCTGGGTAGTGTACAGGGAGGGCAAAAATCCTCTCCATCTCTGTGCACCACAGGACAGGACGTCCTTGTCATCCATAAGCACATGAAATTGCTGGCATTTTCGTTGCTTCAAGAAGTTCAGTTTTTGTGGTGATAGTACAAAATTAAATAAACTTTGGTTTCCTACCATACTCAAGACAATCTTGTAGTTCAAGTTTCGGACTTGCTATGGGAAACAGTGGGCTGCCCATAGCAGGAAGATGATTTAGACAGAAGTAACGGGCTCTGCTTGCAGGTGACACATGTTTATCGTCAATCATCAAAGGGGTTGCGTGCAGAATATGGCTGATGGCCCCTTATTCACATGTTTGTCCAGAGCAACAACATTTGCAAACAGCCAGAAGAGAGGTAGGTTCTCACCAGCCTTAAGTTGAGCTTCAATTACCAAATGCGTATATTCAATAAATAGACAAACAGTGCCTTAAAAAACACATTTGCAATATGGATTCACCAGAGCAAGGTCATTGCTAGTATTTCCCACAATAACAAAATTAAAATGACACAACTCCGCAATCTTCCCCTTCACATTATTATTGTCACACTCCATTGTACTCCTATGCCCACCTCCCTGCTCTTGTTTTTGTTGAGGGTCCTGGAGCCTCTGCTAAAAAGGCCTAAGGATAAATAAGTGTACTTGGTGTATAATCAAAGTTTTTTGTGATTTCACGGTTGCAACTAATGATCTCTGTGTTTCTAAAATCAATGCCTTTCCTGTAATCTAATTTTCTAAAGGATGCCATATGTCCTCTTTCATGCTGCTGGTTTTGTGGAGGGTCCTGGAGCCTCTGCTAAAAAGGCCTAAGGATAAATAAGTGTACTTGGTGTATAATCAAAGTTTTTTGTGATTTCACGGTTGCAACTAATGATCTCTGTGTTTCTAAAATCAATGCCTTTCCTATAATCATTTTTTTCAAAAGGATGCCATATGTCCTCTTTCCTGCTGCTGGTTTTGTCGAGGGTCCTGGAGCCTCTGCTGCGCATAATAAAGAAAAAAAAAATAATTTAACTTGACTTAATAACTGAAGCATGACTTCAGGAGTCAGGTGTGGTCGTAGGTAGTGGTTGTTGTTAGCAGATTATTTTTATTGCAAATTGCAATTGCCACAGCGTGCATAAAATGTGCGTCACTAGTCCAAAATTTTTTTTTTTTTCATTCAGGATTAGTTTGGGGTACGGCGCAATATTGGAAACGCAAAAAACAGGTCTCCGTACCCGTTGATATAAGGGGTGACTACTACTGCTTTTACCAGGCTCCTCTTGGATAGCCCCAGAAAGTGTGACTATGAATCCCAAAAAGAAAATTAAATTAAGGTTGAAAACTAACTCCAAAGTAACTTGTAAGACCTGGAGCTCCTCAAACACACGTCCTACCTTAACAGCTATAGGCTCCCCAACCCACAAATCTTAACTTTTTCACGCCAATTGATATTGCCACAGCTGGAACAACAGTAAATAACATGTGCGTCACCACAGTCTCCGAAGCTGTTGTCGGATGTATACAAAAACACTGATAAAGTATTCCTTTAGGAGCGCAAAGAGATGGCTACCGGAACACCAGGAACTTCACAAGAGTGGCTGTATTGTGTTTCTGGTGATGTTTGAGACATCTGGGTAGTGTACAGGGAGGGCAAAAATCGTCTCCATCTCTGTGCACCAAAGGACATGACGTCCTTGTCATCCATAAGCACATGAAATTGCTGGCATTTTTGTTGCTTCAAGAAGTTCATTTTTTGTGGTGATAGATAGTACTGAATTAAATAAACTTTGGTTTCCTACCATACTCAAGACAATCTTGTATTTCAAAATTCATACTTGCTGTGGGAAACAGTGGCCTGTCCATACCAGGAAGATGATTTAGACAGAAGTAACGAGCTCTGCTTGCAGGTGACACATGTTTATCGTCAATCATCAAAGGGGTTGCGTGCAGAATATGGCTGATGGCCCCTTATTCACATGTTTGTCCAGAGCCACAACATTTGCGAACAGCCAGAAGAAAGGTCGTTTCTCACCAGCATAAGTTGAGCTTCATTTACCAAATGCTGATATTCAAAAAAATAGACAAACAGTGCCTTACACATTTGCGATATGGATTCACCAGAGCAAGGTCATTGCAAGTACTAAATTCCCACGATAACAAAATTAAAATGCCACAACTATGCAATCTTCACCTTCAGATTATTATTGTCACACTCCATTGTACTCCTATGCCCAGCTCCCTGCTCTTGTTTTTGTTGAGGGTCCTGGAGCCTCTGCTGAAAAGGCCTATGGATAATAAAGTGTACTGGGTGTCTGTTCAATTTTTTTTTTTATTTCCCGGTTGCAAGTAATTATCTCAGTGTTTCTAAAATCAATGCCTTTCCTGTAATCTATAATTCAAAAAGATTGACATATGTCCTCTTTCATGCTGTTGTTTCGGTTGAGGCTCCGGGACCCTCGTATTAAAAAGGCCTGAGCATAAATAAGTGTCACGGCTGTCTAATCAATGTTTTTGTCTAATTTCACGGTTGCAAATAATGATCTGTGGGTTTCTAAAATCAATGCCTTTCCTGTAATCTTTTATTCAAAAGGATGACATATCTCCTCTTTCATGCTGTTGTTTCGGTTGAGGCTCCGGGACCCTCGTATTAAAAAGGCCTGAGCATAAATAAGTGTCACGGCTGTCTAATCAATGTTTTTTTCTAATTTCACGGTTGCAAATAATGATCTGTGGGTTTCTAAAATCAATGCCTTTCCTGTAATCTTTTATTCAAAAGGATGACATATCTCCTCTTTCATGCTGTTGTTTCGGTTGAGGCTCCGGGACCCTCGTATTAAAAAGGCCTGAGCATAAATAAGTGTCACGGCTGTGTAATCAATGTTTTTTTCTAATTTCACGGTTGCAAATAATGATCTGTGGGTTTCTAAAATCAATGCCTTTCCTGTAATCTTTTATTCAAAAGGATGACATATCTCCTCTTTCATGCTGTTGTTTCGGTTGAGGCTCCGGGACCATCGTATTAAAAAGGCCTGAGCATAAATAAGTGTCACAGCTGTCTAATCAATGTTTTTTTCTAATTTCACAGTTGCAAATAATGATCTGTGGGTTTCTAAAATCAATGCCTTTCCTGTAATCTTTTATTCAAAAGGATGACATATCTCCTCTTTCATGCTGTTGTTTCGGTTGAGGCTCCGGGACCCTCGTATTAAAAAGGCCTGAGCATAAATAAGTGTCACGGCTGTGTAATCAATGTTTTTTTCTAATTTCACGGTTGCAAATAATGATCTGTGGGTTTCTAAAATCAATGCCTTTCCTGTAATCTTTTATTCAAAAGGATGACATATCTCCTCTTTCATGCTGTTGTTTCGGTTGAGGCTCCGGGACCCTCGTATTAAAAAGGCCTGACCATAAATAAGTGCCACGGCTGTATAATCAATGTTTTTTTCTAATTTCACGGTTGCAAATAATGATCTGTGGGTTTCTAAAATCAATGCCTTTCCTGTAATCTTTTATTCAAAAGGATGACATATCTCCTCTTTCATGCTGTTGTTTCTGTTGAGGCTCCGGGACCCTCGTATTAAAAAGGCCTGAGCATAAATAAGTGTCACGGCTGTGTAATCAATGTTTTTTTCAAATTTCACGGTTGCAAATAATGATCTGTGGGTTTCTAAAATCAATGCCTTTCCTGTAATCTTTTATTCAAAAGGATGACATATCTCCTCTTTCATGCTGTTGTTTCGGTTGAGGCTCTGGGACCCTCGTATTAAAAAGGCCTGAGCATAAATAAGTGTCACGGCTGTGTAATCAATGTTTTTTTCTAATTTCACGGTTGCAAATAATGATCTGTGGGTTTCTAAAATCAATGCCTTTCCTGTAATCTTTTATTCAAAAAGATGACATATCTCCTCTTTCATGCTGTTGTTTCAGTTGAGGCTCCGGGACCCTGGTATTAAAAAGGCCTGAGCATAAATAAGTGTCACGGCTGTGTAATCAATGTTTTTTTCTAATTTCACGGTTGCAAATAATGATCTGTGGGTTTCTAAAATCAATGCCTTTCCTGTAATCTTTTATTCAAAAGGATGACATCTCTCCTCTTTCATGCTGTTGTTTCGGTTGAGGCTCCGGGACCCTCGTATTAAAAAGGCCTGAGCATAAATAAGTGTCACGGCTGTGTAATCAATGTTTTTTTCTAATTTCACGGTTGCAAATAATGATCTGTGGGTTTCTAAAATCAATGCCTTTCCTGTAATCTTTTATTCAAAAGGATGACATATCTCCTCTTTCATGCTGTTGTTTCTGTTGAGGCTCCGGGACCCTCGTATTAAAAAGGCCTGAGCATAAATAAGTGTCACGGCTGTGTAATCAATGTTTTTTTCTAATTTCACGGTTGCAAATAATGATCTGTGGGTTTCTAAAATCAATGCCTTTTCTGTAATCTTTTATTCAAAAGGATGACATATCTCCTCTTTCATGCTGTTGTTTCGGTTGAGGCTCCGGGACCCTCGTATTAAAAAGGCCTGAGCATAAATAAGTGTGACGGGTGTGTAATCAATTTTTTTTGCTAAATTCACGGTTGCAAATAATGATCTGTGGGTTTCTAAAATCAATGCCTTTACTGTAATCTTTTATTCAAAAGGATGACAGTACTACCAAAATACAGCCAATGAAGGGCCTTAGGAAGACTGAGCCAAGGTTGGATTGTAGTATTTAGTTAGGCTAATCATGATGGCCATGTAGACCACCACCACTGAGAGTCCTGGAAGTAACAGGGATGATGAGATGAAAGAGCTAAGAATAGTAGAACTTGAAACAACAGAGTTAGCCATGGGTGTTAGTGCAAAACCGCTTGGCTTTTTTTTGGCTTTGGGTGCGGCTATTCATGCAGGCCATATAGAGCTGACAACATTCGGTGTCGTATCAGCTATTAAACTAATAAGAACAGTACTACCAAAATACAGCCAATGAAGGGCCTTAGGAAGACTGGGCCAAGGTTGGATTGTAGTATTTGGTTAGGCTAATCATGATGGCCATGTAGACCACCACCACCGAGAGTCCTGGAAGTAACAGGGATGATGAGATGAAAGAGCTTTGAATAGTAGAACTTGAAACAAAAGAGTTAGCCATGGGTGTTAGTGCAAAACCGCTTGGCTTTTTTTTGGCTTTGGGTGCGGCTATTCATGCAGGCCATATAGAGCTGACAACATTCGGTGTCGTATCAGCTATTAAACTAATAAGAACAGTACTACCAAAATACAGCCAATGAAGGGCCTTAGGAAGACTGGGCCAAGGTTGGATTGTAGTATTTGGTTAGGCTAATCATGATGGCCATGTAGACCACCACCACCGAGAGTCCTGGAAGTAACAGGGATGATGAGATGAAAGAGCTAAGAATAGTAGAACTTGAAACAACAGAGTTAGCCATGGGTGTTAGTGCAAAACCGCTTGGCTTTTTTTTGGATTTGGGTGCGGCTATTCATGCAGGCCATATAGAGCTGACAACATTCGGTGTTGTATCAGCTATTAAACTAATAAGAACAGTACTACCAAAATACAGCCAATGAAGGGCCTTAGGAAGACTGGGCCAAGGTTGGATTGTAGTATTTGGTTAGGCTAATCATGATGGCCATGTAGACCACCACCACCGAGAGTCCTGGAAGTAACAGGGATGATGAGATGAAAGAGCTAAGAATAGTAGAACTTGAAACAACAGAGTTAGCCATGGGTGTTAGTGCAAAACTGCTTGGCTTTTTTTTTGGCTTTGGGTGCGGCTATTCATGCAGGCCATATAGAGCTGACAACATTCGGTGTCGTATCAGCTATTAAACTAATAAGAACAGTACTACCAAAATACAGCCAATGAAGGGCCTTAGGAAGACTGGGCCAAGGTTGGATTGTAGTATTTGGTTAGGCTAATCATGATGGCCATGTAGACCACCACCACCGAGAGTCCTGGAAGTAACAGGGATGATGAGATGAAAGAGCTAAGAATAGTAGAACTTGAAACAACAGAGTTAGCCATGGGTGTTAGTGCAAAACCGCTTGGCTTTTTTTTGGATTTGGGTGCGGCTATTCATGCAGGCCATATAGAGCTGACAACATTCGGTGTCGTATCAGCTATTAAACTAATAAGAACAGTACTACCAAAATACAGCCAATGAAGGGCCTTAGGAAGACTGGGCCAAGGTTGGATTGTAGTATTTGGTTAGGCTAATCATGATGGCCATGTAGACCACCACCACCGAGAGTCCTGGAAGTAACAGGGATGATGAGATGAAAGAGCTAAGAATAGTAGAACTTGAAACAACAGAGTTAGCCATGGGTGTTAGTGCAAAACCGCTTGGCTTTTTTTTGGCTTTGGGTGCGGCTATTCATGCAGGCCATATAGAGCTGACAACATTCGGTGTCGTATCAGCTATTAAACTAATAAGAACAGTACTACCAAAATACAGCCAATGAAGGGCCTTAGGAAGACTGAGCCAAGGTTGGATTGTAGTATTTGGTTAGGCTAATCATGATGGCCATGTAGACCACCATGTAGTAATAAGAACAGTACTACCAAAATACAGCCAATGAAGGGCCTTAGGAAGACTGGGCCAAGGTTGGATTGTAGTATTTGGTTAGGCTAATCATGATGGCCATGTAGACCACCACCACCGAGAGTCCTGGAAGTAACAGGGATGATGAGATGAAAGAGCTAAGAATAGTAGAACTTGAAACAACAGAGTTAGCCATGGGTGTTAGTGCAAAACCGCTTGGCTTTTTTTTGGCTTTGGGTGCGGCTATTCATGCAGGCCATATAGAGCTGACAACATTCGGTGTCGTATCAGCTATTAAACTAATAAGAACAGTACTACCAAAATACAGCCAATGAAGGGCCTTAGGAAGACTGAGCCAAGGTTGGATTGTAGTATTTGGTTAGGCTAATCATGATGGCCATGTAGACCACCATCTAGTAATAAGAACAGTACTACCAAAATACAGCCAATGAAGGGCCTTAGGAAGACTGAGCCAAGGTTGGATTGTAGTATTTGGTTAGGCTAATCATGATGGCCATGTAGACCACCACCACCGAGAGTCCTGGAAGTAACAGGGATGATGAGATGAAAGTGCTAAGAATAGTACTACTTGAAACAACAGAGTTAGCAATGGGTGTTAATCCAAGACCGCTTGGATTTATTTTTGTATTGGGTGCAGCTAATCATGCAGGCCATATAGATCTGACAACATTCGGTGTTGTATCAGCTATAAAAATAATAAGAACTGTACTATCAAAATACAGACAATGAAGGGCCTATGAAGACTGAGCAAAGGTTGGATTGTAGTATTTTGTTCGGCTAATCATGATGGCCATGTAGACCGCCCGTAACAGGGATGAAAGTGCTAAGAATAGTACTAATTGAAACAACAGAGTTAGCCATGGGTGTTAGTCTAAGACCACTCGGCTTTTTTTTGGGTTTGGGTGCAGCTAATCATGAAGGACAGATAGACCTGCCACCATTTGGTGTTGTAACAGGTATGAAAATGCAAAGAACAGTACTACATAACACAACCTACTTACCATGGGTCACAGAACATATGTTTGGTTGTTATATTTTGTAAGGGTAATCATGCAGGCCATATAGACCTCCACCGATAGGGTGAGTATGAGTAACAGCTATTAAAATGCGAAGGACATTACTAATTAACACAACATAGTTACCATGGGTCGCAGACCAAGAGCAGATGTCTTATTATTATATTTTGTATGGGTAATCATCCAGGCCATATAGACCTCAACAAATAGGGGGAGTTACAGAGATTAAAGTGCTAAGAATGGTAGTACTTAAAACACAACCTCGTTAAAATAGGTAGCAGACCACATGTCTTATTATTATAATTTTTCAGGGTAATCTGGCAGGCCATATAGAACTCCCCCGATAGGGGGGGGGGGGAACAGGGATTAAAGTGCTAAGAAAAGTACTAATTGACACAAGCTAGTTGGGTCCAAGAACGCATGTTTGATTATTAGAATTTATTAGGGTAATTATATATCTAACAAATCTATCTATTTCTCTTCTATCGATTCTATCTAACTATCAATCTATGTATATCTATCTATCCTATCTATCACTATCAATCTATCTTCTGTCCGGGATGTTTTGAGACAGCCACTTTGGGAATGTTAGTTGATTTAGACCCATTATGGCCTAAAAGCAGACTCTGCATCAACTATGTAATTTTCCATGGGAGTTTTGCCAGGGATCCCCCTCCAGCATGCAACAGTCCAGGTGTTAGTACCCTTGAAACAACTTTTCCATCACTATTGTGGCCAGAAAGAGTCCTTGTAGGTTTTAAAGTTCGCCTGCCTATTGAATTCAATGGCGGTTCGCGCGTTCGCGAACAATACCGGAAGTTCGAGTCCGCGGTTCGGGAAACGAAAATTTTAGGTTCACGACATCACTATCGGTCAATGGAAGATCGTAATCCCTAAACTATACTCTTCAAATACAACCGAGTACAATGATACCGGTCAAGTTACAAGCAACATGTTAATATCACTGACCAATTTATAAAGGATTTAAATATGGTACTGCAGGACTAAATAGTAATTTAATCTATTGGATAATAACTTAGCGTTACCTTGCTAAGATAAAGATTTGGGAAAGAATATTTACAAAACCACAAATAATATCATGATACTATTAGTCATAATCATCGCAAACTTATATACATCTATTATAAGTATATGTCAAACACAAAAGCAATATCAGGAATCCTGTCATAGAAGGAAGATGTAATTGATACGTACTTTGGCACATTACAAGACAACAATGTTATGACCCTTTATTACTGCCACTTAGTATAGCTACATTGTATACTTCAGATGTTTAAATGAAGAATCAAACACATTGTAACAAAGCAGCATAAATTATTAAGTGAAAGGCTATTTCGACAATACAATTACATCCTAATCTACCCAATCAGAGAGAAGCTGTCTTTCTCACTACTACTGAAATTCAATCATAATGAATAAGACAAATAAATGACTAATCCGAACCCTCCCATTGGATCCCCAGGGGGGAGTGGCAATCATACGCAATGAAGATTGGTTGTAACAGGTTGTAAGTTTAAAAGACAGAAAACTGCTCAGCCTCGGCTTAATCATTTTTCACTGTCAAGCTAACATTGAGAAAGGCCGAAACGCATTTGTTTAAATTTTAGTACCGTGGTAGTCACTCCTGTCGCCTGAAGCCAATAGTTCCTGTTATCGGCCAGGAAACAGGGGAGTGACTCATGGTTTCATTTGTGTACAGTTGTGGGGTGTAAATCAATACAGTCAGGACTTTATATCCCTGTTTTTAAATTTACAATTAAAGTATTATTTTTAACGTTATTTACCTTGAAGTAAGAATGAGTGCTACCTAAGCCCCTGTCTGTATCTTTATTTTAAAGGGACCTTCAACCCGAAATGTTTTTTTCCTGTTTCAGATAGAGCATACAGTTTTAAATAGCTTTCCAATCTACTTCTATTATACATTTGCTTTATTCCCGTGGTATCTTTTGTTGAAGGACATATTGGTTGAGCCAATGAAATGAGGCATATTTGTTCTGCCATCAACCAGCAGCTTGCTCCCAATAGTGCATTGCGGATCCTGAGCCTACCTAGGTATGTTTTTAAATTAAGATCCCAAGAGAACAAAGCAGATTTGATAATAGAATTGGAAAATTGTATGCTCTATTTGAGTCGTGACAGTTGAATTTTGACCTTACTGTCCATTTCTTTACAATATAGAGCTCAGTAAAATAGACTGATTTCTCTATTGAGAATGTGGCCCTAGGTCACATGTGAATCCTCTATCTAGAAGGCAGTTGATAAACAGTGTATAGAACCAGCAAGAGAGGGAACTGAAACGTTGCATGAAAAAAAGAAAGGATTCTCACTGAATTAACTGACAACAAATATGCTGTAGGCTGCAAGAGGTTTATACGCACAAGAAACTAGTAGTGAAGGGCTTTAGCCAAAATATAGAGATGATTATAACTAGATATCTGAACCTCTGGTCAAGTACATCACAATCTTACAGAGCATCACAGCGTTCAGTCAGTTAGTGTAGAGCACCTTTGTATAAGGGGGCCAATTTATTATAGTGCGAGCGGACATGATCCACTGGAGCGGATCATGTCCGCACGACATTGCTAAATGCCGACAGCATACGCTGTCTGCATTTATCATTGCACAAGCATTTCTCTTGAAATGCTTGTGCAATGCTGCCCCCTGCACAATCAACCCGATCGTATACCAATCAACCTGATCGTATCGCATAAGGGCTGATTGCTATCTGCCGCCTCAGAGGAGCAGCGGTCTTAGGCTTCAGGCAGACTTGAAGCAGAGTGGGTGTAAGGGTTTTTTCCCTGTTGTGTTTGCCATGTGCTGCTGGCAGCCATTTTACTCACCTCTCTTGCTGACTCTGGTGCATACTGAGTGATGCTGCTCATTTCCTGCACTTCCTTTTATGGCCAGACTGGTGTACATCATCCGTGTGAGACAGGATGCAGTCTCAGAATTATGATGTCATCACTTATTATTTAAAGGGCCTCTGTTCAGTATGCTTTGCCCTTGCGTTGTCTCAGACCTGCTTGTGAGAGCTCCTGTGTATTACCTGGCTGTCTGATGTCCCGCCTGGTTCCTGATCCCTGGCATGTTCCTGACTCTGCTGTTCTCCTTGTTCCTGATTCTGGCTCATCTGACTACTTGCTTTGGCTCCTGACTCGGTTTGTCTGATTATTCACTTTGGCTCCTGACTCGGCTCGTCTGACTACCAGCTCTGGTTTTGATTCCTGGCTTGTTATTTGACTTGTGGACTTTTTATTATTTTTTGCTATTAATAAAGGTGTGATTATTTTTGCACTTCTCGTCTCAGTCTGATTCCTGGCACCCTTACATTATGCAAGGGCCATGAATCCTGATGGTGCTAATAATCCACCTTTACCTGCCATAATTTCCAGGATGGATGAACAGGATCACCGCTTGGATCAATTTGCACTAGCCCTGCAAACCCTGCTGACTCGCACTGCACATTTGAACCAAAGTGTTCCGCAAGTTATGGCTGCTCCTGTTTCCGCTGCTGCACCTAGTCCTACCAGGAGCATGTCCGGTTCTGCACCTCTACCTCAGCGATATGGAGGCGAACCTAATCAGTGCAGAGGCTTTTTGAACCAGGTGGGCATTTACTTTGAGATTTTACCTCAGGCGTTTCCCTCTGACAGAGCTAAGCTGGGATTTCTCATCTCGTTACTCTCTGACACAGCTCTTGCCTGGGATAATCCCTTGTGGGAGACTGATAAACCTGTGATTTCAAATTACCCTGAATTTGTGGCCTCCTTTCAAAGGGAATTTGATGTTCCGGCTCGCTCCTCCTCTGCTGCTAAACGACTCATGTCCATTCAGCAAGGTACAAGATCTGTTGCTCAGTATGCCATTGAGTTCCGTACACGTGCCGCAGAGGTAGGTTGGAACAATAAAGCCCTTGTTGCCTCCTTCATTCATGGGCTCTCTGATGAGATTAAAGACAAAGTTGCTGCCAGAGATTTACCAGAAGATCTCGAGGCATTGGTGTCTTTTTTGATCCTAATTGACATCAGACTAAGTGAGAGGCCCTCTTTCAAGGAGCGCTTGCGGAAGCCTCCTGTTCCGTTGTCTCCTACTTGTTCGTTCCCACCCATGCCTCCCTCTCCTCTCATGCCTCCTGGTCCTGAGTCACCAGGTACTGCTGAGCTGATGCAGTTGGGATTCACACGTCTCTCCACGGTGGAGAGGGCCTTTAGGAGGAGGGAGGGGCTCTGCCTCTATTGTGGGTTGCAGGGCCACCTTTTAAAGTCTTGTCCTACATGGCCGGGAAACGCTCACACTTAAGGTCCTGTCTGGGGCAGACCTTTGGTGGTTTATCCTCATCCCTGGAACCGCTTAAGGAGAAACCTTTTGGTCACGGTTGTCCTTTCCTGGTTGGACTCCTCCATAGTCACTCAGGCTCTTGTTGACTCCGGTGCTGCAGGCTATTTAATTGACAGTGCTTTTGTATCAAAGCACTCCATTCCTGTTTTGCCTCGGTCCGTTCCACTTGCTATTGAGGCCATTGATGGCAGACCCCTTCAGCCCGCACTCGTTACTCACAAAACTGCTCCGTTATCCATGGCTGTTGAGGCTCTCTATTTGGAAACCCTCCAGTTCCAGGTGATAAACTCTCCACATTTTCCGGTTATTCTGGGTTATCCCTGGCTCCAAAAGCACAATCCCAGTCTCGACTGGCGCAGGTCCGAAATTTTGTCGTGGTCTCCGCAATGTATTTCCACTTGTCTTCGGAAACCAGTTAAAGTCTTGTGCACGTCTTCGGTATCTCAATTGCCAGAGGCGTACCGAGAGTTCCTAGACGTTTTTGACAAGGTGCGTGCCGGTACGTTGCCTCCTCACCGGTCTTACGATTGTGCCATAGACCTGCAACCCGGAGCCATTACTCCTCGGGACGGGTTTACCCTCTGTCCGTTAAGGAGAATTGTGCTATGGAGGAGTTTGTTGACGATGCTCTGTCGCGGGGGATCATCCGCAAATCCTGCTCTCATGCAGGGGCTGGCTTCTTCTTTGTGAAGAAAAAGGGTGGCAAGTTAAGACCATGCATCGATTATAGGGGTCTTAATCGTCTTACCATTAAGAATGCTTACCCTATTCCGCTCATTATGGAACTCTTTGACCGCCACAAGGGACCTACGGTCTTTACTAAACTTGATTTGAGAGGAACGTACAATCTCGTAAGGATCAAGGAGGGCCACGAATGGAAAACAGCATTTAACACCAGGAGCGGGCATTATGAGTATCTTGTAATGCCCTTTGGCCTACGTAATGCTCCTGCTATTTTCCAGGAATTTATTAATGATGTCCTACAAGATATGTTGCAACAGTGTGATGTGGTGTACTTAGATGACATCCTCATACACTCACCCACACTTGAGGCTCATCATTCTGATGTTACAGGGGTTCTTCAGAGACTACATGAGAACGGCCTGTTTTGTAAACTTGAGAAATGTGAGTTCCATCAGACTCAAGTAACCTTCCTAGATTATGTTATCTCCGTTGCAGGGTTCTCCATGGATCCTAACAATTTATCTGCAGTTCTGCAGTGGCCTCGCCCAGTTGGTCTTCGGCCTATTCAACGTTTTTTGGGGTTCGCCAATTACTATAGAGAGTTTATTAAAAACGTTTCTTCCTTGGTCAAAACATATCACAGACTTGACCCGTAAGAGAATGATCCACTCCATTGGTCACCTACTGCCATTAAGGCCTTTGATAGTCTTAAGACTGCCTTTTCTGCCGCTCCAGTTCTGGGTCATCCTAACCCTGCCCTGCCTTTTGTTCTTGAGGTCAATACATCTGAGACTGGAGTAGGTGCCCTCTTGTCTCAACATCCTATGCCTGACGGTTCCTTGCATCCGTGTGATTTCTTCTCTAAGAAATTGTCTCTAGCGGAGTGCAATTATGAATTTGGCAACAGGGAATTACTGGCCATAATTTTGGCACTCAAGGAGTGGAGGCATCTTCTCGAGGGTACTAGCGTGCCAGTGCTCATTCTTACTGACCACAAGAATTTAACTTATCTATCTGAAGCAAAAAGTTTGTCGCCCCGACAGGCCAGATGGGCTCTATTTTTGTCTCGGTTTAATTATGTGGTCTCCTACCTGCCTGGTAGTAAGAATGTTAGGGCTGATGCCCTCTCTCAACAATTTTCGCCTCTGTCCAAGGAGAAGTCTGTACCTACTCCAGTTATACCTCCTGACCATATTTTGGCTACCATACGTACTAATTTGACTTCTCCCTTTGGGGGAGGAGATCCTGGCTGCACAAACCAATGCACCTCCTGAGAAACCTAGTGGTAAGTGTTTTGTTCCTGAGAATCTTCAAACTAAACTTTTGCACACTTACCACTATCCTAAAGCTGCAGGTCACCCAGGCAAGAACCAAATTATTTGGTCTGTCACTCGACAATTCTGGTGGCCAGCTCTTCGTTCTGATGTTGCTGTGTATGTTGCCTCCTGCTCAGTTTGTGCACAGAATAAGACTCCTCGACATCTTCCTGTGGGTCTTCTTCAACCTATTGCTAATGGTGAGTGTCCTTGGACACATCTTTCCATGGACTTCATTGTCGAGCTCCCTGTTTCCAATGGCAATACTGTTATCCTTATGGTGGTTGACCGTTTTTCTAAAATGTCACATTGCATTCCCTTGAAGAAGTTGCCTACCGCTCAGGAGCTTTCTTCAATTTTTACCCGGGAGGTCTTCCATTTACATGGATTACCCAAGGAGATATTGTCGGACCGGGATAGCCAGTTTGTCTCCAGATTTTGGCGTTCCTTTTGTGCTCAAATGGGGATCCAGCTTTCCTTCTCCTCGGCATATCACCCTCAATCCAATGGGGCTGCAGAATGGTCTAATCAAGCTCTGGAACAATTCCTCCTTTGCTATGTCTCAGATCACCACAATAATTGGTCTGAACTGTTACCTTAGTCAGAGTTTGCTCGTAATAGTGCTATTAATGCTTCCTCCAAGTTATCCCCGTTCATGGTGAATTATGGGTTTCAACCATCCTTGTTGCCCGATTCATTCATGTCTCAGGGTATTCCAGCTTTGGAGGAGCATCTCCGGCAACTCTGTTCCACGTGGGTGCAGATTCACGATTGTCTTCATCGTTCTATATAGCGCCAAAAGTTCCAGGCTGATCGTAGGCGTCTGCCAGCGCCTTCCTACCAGGTTGGTGAGAGAGTTTGGCTGTCCTCCCGCAACTTGAACCTTCGTGTGCCTTCGAATAAACTGGCTCCCCGTTATGTTGGTCCTTTTCGAATACTCCGACGGGTCAATCCTGTGGCCTACGCTCTTGACCTTCCTCCTGCAATGCGCATCTCCAATGCTTTTCATGTCTCCCTCTTGAAACCATTGGTTTGTAATCGGTTTACCACTGTGTTGCCTCGTCCCTGTCTTATCTTTGTTGACAACCATGAGGAGTATGAGGTCAGCAGCATTATTGACTCTCATATGTCCAGGGGCCGCGTACAGTATTTGGTTCACTTGAGCGGCTACAGTCCGGAGGAGCGTTCATGGGTTCCCTCCTCAGATGTTCATGCTCCCGCCCTCCTCCGTGCCTTCCATGCCCGTTTTCCCAATAAGCCTTTTGTCCTCCCGTGGGGGAGAGGTCGTTGAGGGGAGGATACTGTCAGGATTTTTCCCTGTTGTGTTTGCCATGTGCTGCTGGCAGCCATTTTACTCACCTCTCTTGCTGACTCTGGTGCATACTGTGTGATGCTGCTCATTTCCTGCACTTCCTTTTATGTGTGTACATCATCCGTGTGAGACAGGATGCAGTTTTAGAACTGTGATGTCATCAATTATTATTTAAAGGGCCTCTGTTCAGTATGCTTTGCCCTTGCGTTGTCTCAGACCTGTTTGTAAGAGCTCCTGTGTATTACCTGGCTGTCTGATGTCCCTCCTGGTTCCTGATCCCTGGCTTGTTCCTGACTCTGCTGTTCTCCTTTTCCTGATTCCGGCTCGTCTGACTATTTGCTTTGGCTCCTGACTCGGCTCGTCTGACTATTCGCTTTGGCTCCAGGCTTGGCTCTTCTGACTACCAGCTCTGGTTTTGATTCCTGGCTTGTTATTTGACTTGTGGACTTTTTATTATTTTTTGCTATTAATAAAGGTGTGATTATTTTTGCACTTCTCATCTCAGTCTGATTCCTGACACCCTGACAGTGGCTCAGAAGCAGCATCCGCTGCTTCATAAATCGACCCCAAAATCATAATTTTTACATCGAGAAATAAGTTAGTAATTTAATTTTGTAGAGTTAATAGGATTTGAATAAAACAAAAGCAAGCATGTAAGCTACAAAATGTAGTACATAGGCTAGAACTGAGCTAAGCTGAGTAATCATCCAACGAAATATAATCAAGCATAACTTTTCTCACATACCAAAACAATAAATAAAAAAATAAAATTACTTATGTTCTAGATACGTAGATGATCATGCCATGGTTCTGTCTTTTGTAATATTTCATAAACATAATATTAAATGTTGTTATCTATTCTTCTGCTTCATTCCTCCATAATGTTGTATTAAGTAAAAGTCATAACAACCCTAGAAATATTATTTCCACCTCTACAAACTACCCCCATAAAATATCCTTCCCTAAATATCTCTTTGCCATGATTAATCTCCTACCCTTATTACCTATAATCTCTAGCTGTTTTTACCCTATCATCTTCTACAGCATTCACCCTTACTATCACTCTCTAGCTATGAATTAGGGTTTTGGAACACAACTGCTGAGATTGTGATTAAATAACATATATATGTATGCATATATGTAGTTTTTGTAAGCAGAGATTTAGAGAAAGGAATATATACTGTAGTTGTAGATATCTTCTCTATATAAACCTCTGCTGAGTTAATATAAATCAAAGGTGAAATGAGGCAAAAACAACTTAACATGTTATGCACAAATCAAATAAGAATATTTATATACCAAAGAGGTAAAGTTAAGTATTGATTAGCACCTAGATTACAAGTTTTGCGCTATAGAGGGTGCGAAATAAATGCTACAAAAGTTGCATTATTTCACCCTCTATAGCGTTGCCATTACAAGTTTTGAAACAGCCTGCTTGTGCGTGCGATATGGTGCTTTTAAGCTGCATACCGCACAAAATACAAGCGCTGTTTTGACGTGCTCGTGCACGCTTTCCCTATAGACATTAATGGGGAGAGCGGGTCAGAAAAAAGTCTAACACCTGCGATTGCAAAAAGAAAAGCTCTGTAACGCAGCCCCATTGATGTCTATGTGGAAAAAAACACCCCTTATCTGCCCCCACCGACATCGCCGGAACCTACATAATGTTATTAACCCCAGATATCACCGCCACCTAAATAAAACTATTAACCCCTAATGTGCCGCTCCTGATATCGCCGCCACTATACTAAAGTTATTAACCCCTATTCCCCTGCACCCCAACATCGCCCACACTATAATAAATCTATTAACCCCCATTCCGCCTCTCCTCAACATCGCCAGAACTAAATAAAGTTATTAACCCCTAAACCTCTGGTCTCCCACATCACTACAACTAAATAAACCTATAAACCCATAAACCGCCAGCCCCCCCCACATTGCAACAACCTAAATGAAACTATATTAACCCCTAAACCTAACCCTAATTAAAAACTAACCCTAACTCTAACCCTAACTCTAACCCTAACCCTAACACCCCCTAACTTTAACATAATTACAAGAGCTAAATTAAACTTACAATTATTAACTAAATAATACCTATTTAAAACTAAATACATACTTACCTTTGAAATAAAACCTAAGCTAACTACAATATAACTAATAGTTTTATTGTAGCTAGCTTAGGTTTTATTTTTATTTCACAGTTAAGTTTGTATTTATTTTAACTAGGTAGACTAGTTAGTAAATAGTTATTTACTATTTAATAACTACCTAGTTAAAATAAATACAAACTTACCTGTGAAATAAGACCTTAGCTACCTTACACTAAAACCAAAAATTACAAAAAATAAAAAAAAACTACCATTACAAAAAAAACAAAAAAAACAAAATTTTCCAAAAAAATAAAAATTATTCCTATTCTAATACCCTTTAAAAAAAACAAAAAACAACCCCCCCCCAAAAAAAAGCCTAATCTAGAATAAACTACCACAGGCCCTTAAAAGGGCCTTTTGGGGGCCCTTAAGAGGGCCTTTTGTAGGGCATTGCCCTAATGTTAACAGCTCTTTTGCTACAAAAACAAACACCCCCTAACAGTATACAACCCCCCACCCCCAAACTACCAAGGGCCCTTAAAAGGGTCTTTTGGGGGCCCTTAAAAGGGCCTTTTGTAGGGCCTTGCCCTAAAGTTAACAGCTCTTTTGCTACAAAAAACAAAAAAACAAACAAACACCCCCTAACAGTATACAAACCCCCACCCCTGAAACCCGAACAAATAAATAAAAGTAAAACCTAATGTACTCATTGCCCTGAAAAGGGCATTTGTATGGGCATTGCCCTTAAAAGGGCATTTAGCTCTTTTGCTGACCAAGCCCAAATCTAAAAATAAAAACACACCCAAAACTAAATAAAAAACATTACACAAAATAACAAACAAATGATCAAAAATAATAAAAATTATTCCTATTCCAAGGGCCTTTTTTAGGGCATTGCCCTAAGTTAAACAGCTCTTTTACCTGTAAAAAAAAATACAAACGCCCACTAATATTACAAACCCCCACTCCCCCAAACCCACAAAATAAAAAAACTATCTAAAAAACCTAAGCTACCCATTGCCCTGAAAAGGGCATTTGTATGGGCATTGCCCTTAAAAGGGCATTTAGCTCTTTTGCTGCCTAAACCCTAATCTATAATAAAAACACACCCAAAAAACCCTTAAAAAAAGCCTAACACTAACCCCAGACAATCCACTTACAGCTTTTGAAGTCCATCTTGAACGACCTTCATCCAGGCGGCAAGAAGTCTTCATCCAGGCGGCCTCTTCAATCTTCATCCCGGCAGGGAAGTCCTCATCCAAGTGATGAGAAGTCTTCCTCCAGGCGGCCTCTTCAATCTCCATCCAGGCGGCATATTCTATCTTGATCCCGGCAGCGGCATCCTCTTTATACGGTCGCTGCCGTACACTGAATCTTCAATGCAATGGAGCCGTTTTAAGATGGCGTCCCTTTCATTCCTATTCAAATCAGCCAATAGAATGAGAGCTGCTTAAATCCTATTAGCTGATTTGAACAGCCAATAGGATTTTAGCAGCTCTAATTCCTATTGGCTGATTCAAAATTTTCAGCCAATAGGAATGCAAGGGACGCCATCTTGAATCACGTACCTTGAATTGAAGATTCAATGTACGGTGGTGACCATATGAAGAGGATGCTACGCGCGGGATGTCTTCAGGATGGACCCGCTCCGCCGGGATCAAGATAGAAGATGCCGCCTGGATGAAGATTGAAGAGGCCGTCTGGATGAAGACTTCTGGCCACCGGGATGAAGATTGAAGAGGCCGCCTGGTTGAAGACTTCTTGCCCCCTGCATAAAGATCGTTCAAGCGGGACTTCAAAAACTGTAAGTGGATCTTTGGGGGTTAGTGATTTTTAAGGGTTTTTTAAGGTTTTTTTTTTTTTAGTTTAGGGTTTGGGCAGCAAAAGAGCTAAATGACCTTTTAAGGGCAATGCCCAATCCAAATGCCCGTTTCAAGGCAATGGGTTTTTAGAGTTAGATTTTTTATTTTGGGGGGGTTGGTTTAGTGGTGGGTTTTACTGTTGGGGGGGTCTTTTTTTTTACAGGTAAAAGAGCTGTTTAACTTAGGGCAATGCCCTACAAAAGGCCCTTTTAAGGGCTATTGGTAGCTTTTTGTAGGCTAGGTTATTTTTATTTTGGGTGGGCTTTTTTATTTTGATAGGGCTATTAGATTAGGTTTAATTCTTTTTTATTTTAGATAATTTCGTTTGTTACTTTTCGTAATTTAGTGTTTGTTATTTTGTAATTAGATACTTTGTAATTTTTAGAGTAGTGTTAGGATTTTTTTAATGTGTAGTTTAGTTTAATTTAATTGGTAGTTAGTTTAATTTTAGTTTAATAATTATATTAGTTTAATTGATAGTTTAAACTTAGTTTTTTTTTAATTTGACAGGTAAGTTTTAATTTAATTTAAGTTAGGGAAATTGTAATTTTAATATAAAGTTAGGGGGGGCGTTAGGTTTAGGGGTTACTAGTTTAATTTAGTTACTTGCGATGTGGGGAGCTTTCGGTTTAGGGGTTAATAGTTTACTTTAGTATTTCTCGTTGTGGGGGGCTTGCAGTTTAGGGGTTAATAGGTTTATTATATTGGCGGCAATGTAGGGCTTAATAACTTAAGTATAGTGGGGGCTGATGGCAGATTAGGGGATTATAATATTTAAATAGTGTTTGCAATGCATGAGTGTGGCGGTTTAGGGGTTAATAACTTTATGATAGTGGTGACGATGTCGGGGAATGGTGGAATAGGGGTTAATAAATATTTTTAGTGGCGGCGATGTCGGGAGCGGCAGATTAGGGGTTAATAATTTTAATATAGTGTTTGCAATCTGGGAGAGCCTCGGTTTAGGGGTTAATAAGTAGTTTATGAGTGTTTAGTGTACTTTGTAGCAGTTTAGTTATGAGTTTTATGTTACAGATTTGTAGCGTAAAACTCATAACTACTGCTTTTAGATGGCGTTACGGATCTTGATGTTTTAGGGTGTAACGCAGGTTTTTTAGCCTCACCGCAAAATTTGTAATGGCAGCGCTATGGGAATCCCATAAAGAAACTTTATTTTTATGAGTGACTGATGTTGCGGTACAGGCTAAAACGCTTGCGATACAGCAATACCGACAGGACTTGTAATGGCTGCGGTGCTGATTTAATAAATGAAACATGAACGCACAACTCGTAATCCAGCTGAGAGTAAGATAAATGCCCCAAGTGGTGACCAGTAATATTTCAGGATTTAGTAACACAGAGTTTGCTAGGAGAGAGCTGATTACTAATTGTTTTAGCAGCTGCGCAGCACAGAGATTGCAAAGCTTGTATCACAACAATATAGCAATTGCAGGATATGTTTACAAACAGACAGCAAGTGATGCCTTTAGTAGAACTTCTGTAAATAGTTACCAATGGCTTGAGTAGGTGCGCACATTGAGTGCATACAGGAGATGAACAGCTTAAAAGCTGTGAGCCCAGGCAAATGAGAGAGACACAATCCGGAGTAAACAAGTAATGATATTACCTTGAGAGTTTGCACAAACACTTTGGAGAACAAGTAGTACTACTACTTGCACGGAGATACTTGCAGGATGTAAATGGCATTTGAAGCATGTGGAAAGGAATCACAGTCAGAGAGATCCAGGAGGTGTGACAGAGAGTCAATAACCAAGCAATGAAGAATGGTGCAGCTGCTATTTATTGATTGGAGAGGTGGTGTGCAAAAGGTAAGATGAATAACAGGTTAAAAGGGCAGAGGAATAGTGGAAGTTAAAGGGGCAGAGGAAAATATATGACACTTACTACTCTGCCACCCAAAGAACCCCTCCAATAGGACCCCACTTATGGTAAGCCCCAAACCAGTGTGCAATTTCTCTATTTCATGTTTCAGTGGTTTCCTCTTGTTTTTTTTTTTATTGTCATGGTGTAAATGGTTGGTGCAAAAAGCATTGAGGATGCATTATTAATAAGGGGCCTAGGTAAAGAGTGTGACTGACCTATAGAGAGGGAGATGAGTACTGTTAACACATTTTTTATGTTGGAGGGTAAAGGGGTAATCTTTGGTAAAGTAATACCTTCCAACTAACTAGCCAACTAACTAACCAAATAACTAACTAGCCAACTAACTAACCAAATAACTAACTAGCCAACTAACTAACCAACCAGCCAAATAACTAACTAGTCAACTAACTAACCAACCAAATAACAAACTAGCCAACTAACGAACTAACCAAATAACTAGCCAACTAACTAACCAAATAACTAACTAGCCAACTAACTAACTAACTAACCAACCAGCATGTTTTAATGCTACTCCTTTACTATAGAAAATGTTTGAGTGCTATTCCCTTTTAACTCCATTTTATAGTAATCCTGGATGATTTATTCTTAACTTCCACTTACTAAACTTATATTCGCTATTTCTCTAATGTTCCTGTGCTGTATATCTTGCCTGAAAAAATGCATTTTTTCTTTTACAGTCTTGAAAATAAATGACATATTACTTCTTCACATTTCTAATAGGTTTTATGGGTCTTGCATATTCTTACATTTATATAAACACTATTTTATTTTGAAGAGAATGTGATTGTGAATGATACAGATTTGTATTTATCTACTATCCTTCTGTTCAATGTATCAACTTAAATAAATACTGTGTGACCATTGGTGTATGTGAGTGTCTTTGTCTTCTGCACATCTGAGTGATGTGACTGGGTGTTTTATCAATGCCTCAGTGCTGTGCAAGTGGGGATGCAAGGTGTTTCTGGGTCAAGTGTATATGACTTGTTTCTGGATTTGTCTCTGGATGCTGCATGTCTGTGTCCTCTGGGTTTGTTAAGGTTTTGTATGTGTTGCTGTGTGTTTCATTGTGTTCTGTGTGTCTAGGTGCTTTGTGTGTGCCTTTGCTTGCTGCTTTGTGTGAGCTTTTGCCAATGCGTGCATGTCCAGGAGGGATCTGAGATCATATAAACACACAATTATATGTGTGAATCTTAATATTGAGTATAAGGGAAATAATATATCTATTGCAAAATTGTAAAGCAGATGCTTTAGACTGTACATACTGTGAGAAAAAAATAATTGTTTATTATATTTTGAGCGAGGGAAAAAGAAGTATGCTGTGAATGAGCTAATACACTTGGGTTTGTTGTAAGAGAAAAGGAGAGAACTTATTGTACACTGATGTACATTGTGTGAGAGTTTAACATGCTGTGTGTGTGTGGAAAGAATACTGTTTGTACATTGAGTGTATAGGGGGAAGATGAGGCTGAATATGTGAGGATTTGCACTTGTTTAGGTCTATAAAAACCTGACCTCTGTAGTAAAAGTGTCCAATTCACAGGCATCTTTTTTTGTCACCTGCCACTGAGCAGATTTCTCACCTCAGTCTAACACCATACACCAGCCCCTCCCAAATGGTCTACTAAACACTCAAGGAATGACCTCCATTCTGAGTTAATTAACTTCTAGCCAGGAGCTGGTCTCACAGCCCAGAGCAGGGCAGGCTACAGGATTTACAAGTGCTGGGCAAGATGATGAGCGTGCTCCTATGATTGAGAAAAATAATATTGAATGAGACAGGAATGACCTCAGGTCTGTATAGACTCTGCCAGAGCAGAACAGTGTGCAAGACAATATAGGAAGAGGTAATAAATTGCACTCAGCTCAGCCACGTTCACAGAATTAAACACAGCAGAGGAAGAGCAATGTTTGTGAGAATGAAGGCAAAAGTTCTAATTCAAATCAAAGCTTGATCATTTCTAAACAGTCTTTTATAATGATATAAACAATAATGAGTTTAATAGAACAAGTTAGACCTTTCATACCAATTAAAAGTGATTTATAAATACAAACTGCTTGTGAGAAAAAATATGCAAAAAAATATTCATAAAAAAACTAAATTTTTTTATCCTTTAGAAAATGTTGTGTTTTCCAATAACTCGGGAATTCCTTTGTTATATATCTGTCCTTTCTGCTTTTACTGGAAGGCTGTATCCCTTACCTTTTGCTCTTTATTTTTATCATAAATTGTTTTAGTATTTTTTTTTTCTATGAAAAAGCTTCCCTTGTGTACTTAAATATGTTTTTATATTCCATATTGCAATCATCTTGTCCTTTTTTTATTTCTATCCGTCAAGTAAATCAATTTATAACTTATAAATGGCAGTACTGGTCAGGGGTCAAGTCCTACAAAAAAAAAGTGTGGGAACTCACCAAGACTTCCACCTCCCCTCACAATTAATATTCTTTTTATATATATATATATATATATATATATATATATATATATATATATATATATATATATATATATATATATATATATATATATATATATATACAGGGAGTGCAGAATTATTAGGCAAATGAGTATTTTGACCACATCATCCTCTTTATGCATGTTGTCTTACTCCAAGCTGTATAGGCTCGAAAGCCTACTACCAATTAAGCATATTAGGTGATGTGCATCTCTGTAATGAGAAGGGGTGTGGTCTAATGACATCAACACCCTATATCAGGTGTGCATAATTATTAGGCAACTTCCTTTCCTTTGGCAAAATGGGTCAAAAGAAGGACTTGACAGGCTCAGAAAAGTCAAAAATAGTGAGATATCTTGCAGAGGGATGCAGCACTCTTAAAATTGCAAAGCTTCTGAAGCGTGATCATCGAACAATCAAGCGTTTCATTCAAAATAGTCAACAGGGTCGCAAGAAGCGTGTGGAAAAACCAAGGCGCAAAATAACTGCCCATGAACTGAGAAAAGTCAAGCGTGCAGCTGCCAAGATGCCACTTGCCACCAGTTTGGCCATATTTCAGAGCTGCAACATCACTGGAGTGCCCAAAAGCACAAGGTGTGCAATACTCAGAGACATGGCCAAGGTAAGAAAGGCTGAAAGACGACCACCACTGAACAAGACACACAAGCTGAAACGTCAAGACTGGGCCAAGAAATATCTCAAGACTGATTTTTCTAAGGTTTTATGGACTGATGAAATGAGAGTGAGTCTTGATGGGCCAGATGGATGGGCCCGTGGCTGGATTGGTAAAGGGCAGAGAGCTCCAGTCCGACTCAGACGCCAGCAAGGTGGAGGTGGAGTACTGGTTTGGGCTGGTATCATCAAAGATGAGCTTGTGGGGCCTTTTCGGGTTGAGGATGGAGTCAAGCTCAACTCCCAGTCCTACTGCCA
This sequence comes from Bombina bombina, assembly GCF_027579735.1. Taxonomy (NCBI): domain Eukaryota; kingdom Metazoa; phylum Chordata; class Amphibia; order Anura; family Bombinatoridae; genus Bombina; species Bombina bombina. Next base: position 1,403,630,536 of record NC_069499.1, on the reverse strand, counting down.
GTTTCTGGAAGACACCTTCTTCAAGCAGTGGTACAGGAAGAAGTCTGCATCCTTCAAGAAAAACATGATTTTCATGCAGGACAATGCTCCATCACACGCGTCCAAGTACTCCACAGCGTGGCTGGCAAGAAAGGGTATAAAAGAAGAAAATCTAATGACATGGCCTCCTTGTTCACCTGATCTGAACCCCATTGAGAACCTGTGGCCCATCATCAAATGTGAGATTTACAAGGAGGGAAAACAGTACACCTCTCTGAACAGTGTCTGGGAGGCTGTGGTTGCTGCTGCACGCAATGTTGATGGTGAACAGATCAAAACACTGACAGAATCCATGGATGGCAGGCTTTTGAGTGTCCTTGCAAAGAAAGGTGGCTATATTGGTCACTGATTTGTTTTTGTTTTGTTTTTGAATGTCAGAAATGTATATTTGTGAATGTTGAGATGTTATATTGGTTTCACTGGTAAAAATAAATAATTGTAATGGGTATATATTTGTTTTTTGTTAATTTGCCTAATAATTATGCACAGTAATAGTCACCTGCACACACAGATATCCCCCTAAAATAGCTATAACTAAAAACAAACTAAAAACTACTTCCAAAACTATTCAGCTTTGATATTAATGAGTTTCTTGGGTTCATTGAGAACATGGTTGTTGTTCAATAATAAAATTAATCCTCAAAAATACAACTTGCCTAATAATTCTGCACTCCCTGTATATATATATATATATATATATATATATATATATATATATATATATATATATATATATATATATATATATATATATATATATATATATACACAGTATATATATATATATATATATATATATATATATATATACACACACACACTGTATTTACAGTATATGTACATACACTTTGGTTAATTAAAAGCAAATTAAATCCAATGAAGGGTTGAAAGGTTGCCTGAGAATCCTACTCTGTCACAGAGTCTCACCTCCTTAAGCTGCATTGGTCCTATTTCTGCTGAGGGGAACAAAATTACCCCAGAGCAAGCCACACAGAAATGTAAGCACCATAGGTTACACACAGCAGGACCACTGACAGGCTTGCATTTAGTATATTGTAGGAAGTGTTACTGCCCATTACTAGAGGATCTCACTATCCCTCTAACCAGACTGTGCTCTAGCTCCTTCCGACACCAGCAGCAGCATTTACTGAAGCATTTATTTCTCTGTCCAGAGGGAACTTAGTTCCTCCTGCAAAAATAGTGCAGGAACTCCGTTCCCATGCATTCCCGCTCGACTTGACTCCTGGTTCTAGTGCAGAAATCTAAATGGTTAATTATAACTTTAGAAATTTTTACCTATAATTATAAATTCTATTACAAAACAAAAATTTAGCAAAACTAAACCCACCCCAATGATCCTAAAGTATAAAGTTTGGGCCTATTGATTGAGCCCCTTTTTCCAGCTATCACCTCGTTTCATCAAGTAAAAACCAAAACCCATTTTTGGATGTACAAAACTGCCCCAGGATGCAAAAGCAAACAAAAGATTTCAACATTTTTTGGTGATGCACATCCCATATTTATATATATATATATATATATATATATATATATATATATATATATATATATATATATATATATATATATATATATATATATATATATATATAATATATATATATATATATTAGTGAAGAAAAGGGATGCACTCGCAAAGGATTTTCAAAGTAACTAAGTAGCGAGTGCATCCCTTTTCTTCACTACTATCAATACTTTGGAAGCACCCTGGGTGGATGAAATGTTAACCGTGAGTGCTGGCCTGCCTGCTGTTTATATATATATTTATATATATATATATATATATATATATATATATATATATATATATATATAATATTGGTATATTTAAAGTAAATTTAACCATCTCTCACAGACTGTCTATGTAGCAGCTGTGTCTCTAAGCTAAATAAATATCACATAGCATTTAAACATTCAGTGTAAACTTACAATGGTAGCTTTTGTAATTAAAAATAGACATCTTGACCATAATAAGCTGATTAAATATAAGTGGGATATTTAATGTATAAAGATAATAAAATCAAGTAAACATTTTCAATAGCTGTTCATATTTGCATATGTTCAGCGCAACAATTTTAATTAATTTTCCCATTGTTTTCGTATTTCAAGGGCCACATTTGGAGATATTTTTTGTTGTATTGACTCTAGGTGTTGCTATGGGAATAGTACCAGAGGTGTGAAACTTAGGGGAAAATAACACTAATTTTTAAAGGCCTTTTTAAGCAAAAAATAAAATTCCTCACTTGTCATTTAAATCGAACAAATATGGAAATGTTCCCCTCTGTTCTTAATGAGGCTGGAGTGCATTCTGTACAATTCAGACCCATGATCCCCTTACATGCTGCACAATAATTGCTTGATATGTACATAGAGATATGTACTTTGTCTCATTTGTCTCTTCCCATTTTGGCCCCAGCGAAAAGTTCTCAAAGTCCAGCACCTGGGATCCAAGGTGTGCAATCACAGGGGCACTGCAAAATACCCCCAGTAAATGTAACAAGAGATAGTAGTCGCACCACCAAGTTCAATGAATAGTTTTCTTTATTGAGCCAAGATCAAAAAATCAGCAACGTTTCGGACACAAGTCCTTAATCTTGCAAGATTAAGGACTTGTGTCCGAAACGTTGCTGATTTTTTGATCTTGGCTCAATAAAGAAAACTATTCATTCATTTTGGCCCCAGCAAAAGCAGAAAGATAAACAAAACTCAGGATGTTTTTCAAGTGGTGTGTCAATAGACTGCAAAGCGGAACACATGTTTCTAACAAAGAAGTCAATTCCAATAATGCCAAAATTCTAGTTTGATATAAAAAATAAGCAAAGATTGGCTGTTTTTTTTAATCAAAACAATAAAAAACACATTTGAGGTTAATAACTCCCATAATATTTAATTTCTATTTCTTCATAATGGTGTAGTTAAAAGCTGATAATTGCTGTCAAATGCCAAAAAAACTAAATGTTGTATGTGTTTTGCAATTAGGTAGAGTTGTGTTTGATTAGTGTTAAACCATCTGCATTTGTATATGGGCATGGTGGTTATACTGGGCTTGTTAGCTCAATTATTTATTTAAAACTTAAAAAAAAATCTTTATTTATCGAGAAAACCTTGTTTCCTGTTTTTGTTGAGACTTTCATGTAAAATTAAGCAGAACACTGCAGTAAATTAATTTCCATAAGAAGAAAGTGACTTTTCCCATCTTCTATATAGTGATTTTAACAGCTCTCATACTGTAAATAGTGAAACTGCTAACTGACAAGGTTTAAATAATTGTAAAAATTCCAAACCTCATTCTACAGAAAAAGGGTTGTTACTGATGAATATGGACACAAGGTTGTAGATATTGAAAACCATATCCAATGTGGCCCAAATCCGGAAAAGTGTTTCTTTAAGTAATGCCTTTAGTTGCTGGGACTTTATAGAACCCTCAAAGCATGCATCAGTAACCGAAAAGCTCGCACTGATTTTATAAAATAAAACACAAATATTACCTTATTTACTGCAAGTAATTAAACTTCGTATCCTAAAATATTTGAGCATTCAACAAGTGTACAATCACTGAAAAATAGATTTGTTGTATGTGGTTGTGCAATAAAGCTACTTTTTTTAATGTGACTTTAGTGGGAAGCTAATTTAATGATAAGTCTATCTTATTTAGGGTTTCAAGGTGTCCAATATATAACGGTGGGGGGAGGGGGGGGGCGGCACAGTAGCGGGTGAAGCCATCTCCCTGAAATGAGTTTTTGCAGGTTGGGATGTCTGAAACGGTTAAATCCCATCCACGAAGAAAATGAAATTACTGCATCTTTCAATCATGAGAGTGCGAGTATGAAAGAAAGAGAAAGATTGTAAGAATATTATTTCTAAAGCTATTTCTAGAGGTTGCATTCTCGAATTTCCTACAAACCTTCTTTGGTGTACAAGATATCACAAAAATATATATTAAATACATATTCATATGTAAAATTCTATCCCTCCGGCTACCAGGGGACTATACAATAGTGCTGAATATAGGTTTAGTGAATCTAGACTAGATTAAATTCTAAATCGATTTGGAATATTCTTAAACATGTCGAACAGTCTGGTTTGGCCATTTATCAAGTGCCTTTGGCTGTTGAATACATTGCATATTGATAACTGTTGTCGTGTTCATTGTGATCACTGAAGCTAATGTTGTTCATGCATCATATCTCAGACTTTTCCAATGCCTGATCCAATACTTTTAAAATAGGAAAATGGCATTATTCTTTAATTTGTAATTGTTCCAATGAAAAAGCTTTATTGAGAGCCGGAAAACTCAATCAGCAAGATTGGAATTGACCCCACATTTACAGTTTTACATTATTTTAAAAAATATATTTAGGATACATATATTTTGCAGTACCACAATTAAAGGGACACTAAACCCAATTTTTTTATTTCATGATTCAGATAGAGCATGCAATTTTAAGCAACTTTCTAATTTACTCCTATTATCAAATTGTCTTCGTTCTCTTGCTATCTTTATTTGAAAAAGAAGGCATCTTAGCTACGGAGCCAGCCAATTTTTGGTTTAGTACCCTGGACAGCACTTGTTTATTGGTGCTGTCCAATCGGCAAGGACAACCCAGGTTGTGAACCAAAAATTGCCCGGCTTCTAAACTTACATTCTTGCTTTTCAAATAAAGATAGCAAGAGAATGAAGAAAAAATGATAAAAGGAGAAAATTAGAAAGTTGCTTAAAATTGCATGCTCTATCTGAATCATGAAAGAAAAATTGGTTCAGTGTCCCTTTAATTTCTGATGCATATAATAATAAATTACTTTAATGTTCCTTAAAATTTCCAACTCTCATCTGAGAACCCATTTGTGCAGCAAAAGGGTATTTTTAACAGCACATTTACTGCGCCCTGGTTAAGAATGTCTGGCTTGATTGTCACATGTTGTGTAAATTGGGCTGATCTTGCCCATAGTTTCCAGAACTGTTTGAAGTATTCAGTGTGCTGTTTGATTACTAACAAATAAAACAGCAGTTTTAGTTCCTTTTTTTTCTACAAATGCCTAATTTAGTTTTTTCCTGCTGCTTTGCTGTTGTATTGATTGTATACTTTAACTGCTTCAGCGCAGAGCTATTTCACAGCCATTTTTGGGCCAGATTACAAGTTGAGCACAAAATGTAAGCAATATGGAGCGTAGACATCACTGGAGCACAATCCATACGGCTTGCATTTTTGTGTTTGTATTTCATATTCATGGTTAGGATATAATGGATATAATAACACCGTGTTCAGGCACAGGGGGTTATTTAAGATTTAGCACAAAACAATGCTAAATTTAAGACAATAGATAATAAACAGTCACAGTCATGTGATCAGGGGGCTGGAAGAAGGTTCCTAGATACAAAGTAATCACAGAGGTAAAAAGTATATTAATATAACTGTGTTGGTTATGCAAAACTGGGGAATGGGTAATAAAGGGATTATCTATCTTTTAAAACAATAACAATTCTATTGTAGACTGTCCCTTTAAAAGAGAAGATGGTATTTCAGACCACTTAAAATACAAGCACAATGAGTACGCTACTACCCCTTCCCATTGAAAGTATATAAGATCAGGTGCATTAAAATAGTTTTAACCAGCAACTTTTACTACCCTTGTGTATTATTATTTTTAGTTACACAAAGTAAGTTTCAAAATAACATTCTATAAAGGTTAAATCCCACCCATTACAGACAAATGCGTATACACAAAAAACAACAAATAACAATATGACACCTGAATTGGAAGAAGACCGCAGTGGTTGTATCATTATTATTATTATTAATTTAACAGAAACCACTAATCAGGCATTGAAAGAACACTAAACTTTTAACTTTATGAAAGGCTTTAAAAGGGAAGGAGGCAACTAAGTTTCTTTAGTATTAAACCCATGCATAGCAGGTCAGGGCCCAGATTAATTTCTTTTCAGAAGCCACTTCGGGCTTCTTCCACCAATAAGATGCCCTTGGGAGACTCAGATCAGAAGACCTGCGGGAAAAGGCACTTCAGGTTCTGACCTGCAGTATTTTTCCCCTCTCCTTAGCTTGGCCCTTGCTTCTTCTGGGCTCTGATCTTACACAAAGGGCCCTGACACCACCTGCTAGGTTGTAAATGGAGCACTTCTCAACTATTAAGGTCTCAGGCAGTACTAGCTGAACCACAAGCAACAGCTAAATAGAGACAATATTACACCTGTTGTTTTACAAAACCTAGATTGATTGGCCATGTTCCTGCTATAAGCCACTAAAACAACCCCTGAGGAACTCTGTAAATGCCACCTCCCAACAGCGCCTAAAAAGAAGAACGTAATATAGGGAGGGGAGGTAGGGGAAACCAGCACAAGATTTAAAGAAGGAAAGAGGAAGGACAACACTCTTCCTGAGCTTTTAAGGTAATCCTAAAACTCACTCCAAGAAAAACAACAAAGTAGCAACACACACTAGGCTCTTGCCTTACAGGGGAGGAGTTCTCAGACTGATTTGAAGCCCATTTTACCCTCAGAGGGATGCTACTGAAAGACAGAGAGGATATTAGAGTAAAGGGTAGTGACGTAATTACTCCCAGTGAAGGAGTTAGTCACAAGCCTGAAAAAGGTGTTGCGGATATAAATTCAGAAAACACGCAAGGTGCCAATTGCTGTCCGCTATATAAAAACAATATGTGCAGTTATGTGCTGATTTGGGAAAGTCTGTATACAACTTTTCACCGAAATTTGCTTCTGTTATTTCATCTTGACGTTCTCCATCTTTGCAGTGCCTGTTACCAATCTCGTTTTTATTCTTGGGTTTTGGCAATTAAAATCCCTGAATATTTGCTTTTCTGTATACAGTTTAGAATTATCTGTAGTATTAGTGTATTAACTTCTATTAAGCAAATGTAACTGTCTTTATTGACTTCTATTAAACGTATACTCGAATTGTCCCAAATGCTGTAAATATGGATCTTTTAGCGGGTAGATCCACTGATTTTGCAATTCAGTTAAAATGTGTATTGTGCAAACTTTACACTATTGTACCACCAGCACAACTTTGAAATTCTTGTATGGATCACCTAATTTTCCTTTTGTCTCTAGAGGAATATGTCCTCCCTCTGTATGCTCTTGACAAGGGAGTTCCTCAGATTTTGATCCAGGATTTATGGATTTTGTATGTTCTACTGTTTCTGAAATGTTGTCGTCTTTGCCTCCTCCAATTAAGTGCAAAATATCTCAGTCTGTCAGTTATCCTACAATGGATTTTTCTTCCCATTCTGGATCACTAAAGGCCAGACCAAAAGAGCTTGTTAAATATTCAGATTTTGATTCCTCAGATCAGTCTTCTGAGGGTGAATATATTTCTGATGATCACTGAACAAGACTCAGATTCAGCCTCTTTTATGTTCAAACTGGAACACCTTTGTACATTGCTAAAAGAGGTTTTATATACACTAGGATTTCAAGATCCAAAGCAGCTGAGGAAATCTCAGTTAAGCAATTAGATCTAATTTTCAAATCTGTTCTGAAAGCTCCTGAGGTTTTGCAGTACCTGATGCAATTATGGAGATAATTACTAAGGAGTGGTCAAGGTCCAGTATTTCTTATAATCCAGCTTCAAAATTAGGAAAATGTTTCTGTTACCATCTTCTAACTTAGAACTTTGGGAGACAATCCCTAAAGTAGAAGTAGTTATTTTCCCCTTGGCAAAGCGCACTACTATTCCCTAAGAGATACTTCGCTCAAAGACCTCATGACTCTTTTCACAGAAAGACTTTTCTGCAAGAAGGGTTCTTACTCAAACCAGCTGTTAGTACAGCCTGTGTGGCAGACAGTGGCTTCTACTCTGTGGTACAACAGTTTGTCAGATCAGATATCAGATGACGCTATTGATGATGATTTTCAACATCTGGATCTCATTAGGTTTGCAAATGCATTCATCTGTGATGCAATTGTTAACATTGTCAGGATTAATGCCAAGAATATGGAATTAGCTGTTTTGACTAGAAGGGCTTTATGGCTGATATCATGGTCAGCTTTTCAAGGAATATCTTTATGTTGTCCTGGTCTGGACCCAAATATTTCTACTGTAACTGGAGGTAAAGGAGTCTTTCTCCCTCAGGATAAAAGTTCAAAGGGGGGGAGGGGACTACCGGGCAGTGGCCATGTTTGGACGCAAGATTGCTCAAGCTTTCATGCTATAACTATAAAATTCACAATATATAGCCACTATGTGAATTTATACTTAACAGTTTATTGGCTTTAAGAAGATCTTCTGTCAAAAGAAGTCTTTTTTTTCCACTGAATTGCTGACTGCTTTCATGATCTGGAGCATTTTCTGTAGGTAAAGGCCTCCCAGTAGTTTACCCTCCGGTCTCCAGTGGTGCGCAGCGTCTTATTTGTGCAGTTTAATACCAATTATAGCAATATCAATTATCTTATTTAATATGCCTGTCTAAAGTTTGCTATTGATATTAATCATGGAGCCTGTAGAGTACATTTTGGAAGTGCTATGCTGTCTGCTTAATAGCCACCAAACTGCCCTTGAGAAAATACTGTGTATGGTATCTAACCACAGCAGTGACTGCATTTACAAGCGACCTGTTCAATTTGAACCACTATCGGTAGAGAATAAAAGTGGTTGAGCTTTGGGGCCCCAGCGCTTACTACTCACCTTTAGTAGCCCTCAGAAGGATTTGGAGTCTGCTGTTGTAGATCCTGTGGTGTGGGAAGTAGAGGTTGCGGTTGAAAACAACATGGAGAGCCATGCTGTACCGCTGAAACCTTGTGAAAGAGTCACTATCGAGAGCAGATTACCCTTTATACCAAGTCAGGAAGCTATAAAACCCATGTTCACGAAAACCTCAGCTGGAGCTTTCGCCTAGAAATCTGGACCTACACAGCTGCATGTTCTGGGCTCTGTACTAGCCGTGTTGTGATATAATACTCCTCATTATGCTGATTCCCTACAGTCGAACTGGGATCCTGGAGGTTAACTTTTAATGGGCATAACAGAGAATAATATAAAATATGGATTAACCCCAATTAAAAGCCTATAAGCAACATACAATTAGCCTATCAGCATATGGTATCACAGCCATATAAAGTCACACAATATTTACATTCCAAAAAATCTCTGCGAATAAGAAGAAAAATGTTTGTTCTTAGTCCTGTATTGTGTGTATGTTCTGTAACTGTAAGAGACAACATCTGCAATGAGTAGCAAGAGAGCAGCTTTCAGGCAAAGTCTGATGAAATTATTATTTAAACCTGTCTCTGCTGCAACATAGTAAATAATAAATATATGATATGATTTATAGCTATAGTTTTTTTTTTTTAGCTATTTCACAATCTTCAGAGCATTGCTTTTTGTTATTTCCTGCTGAAATTAACAGAACTGTGCACTTTGTAGGTGGATACCAAGCTTGCCACATATGTTAAAGACACTTATGTTCATATAGCCAAAATATAATATATATATATATATATATATATATAAGTTATTTAATATCACAGTTTTCTATAATATTGGGTAAGCTTTATGAAATCTATGCAATGATTGGTGTTATTTCCCTTGTTCAAAAATGCATTTAAAGGTAAATTCCATAAGTAAGTAAATATTATTTATTAATATTTTTTATTTTTGTTATTTTATAATATGTTTGACTTATTTGATTTTTTTTACGGTTTGATTTTAGAATATGCAAATTGTATGCAAATATGCAAATCTGTGCAATACCACTTATTAATATAAAATCAGCTTTTTTTAGCTTTGTCATTTGAGGTAAGTGTAGGACCAGCTAGGTACATAGCACCTTAAGGGTTCATTTTTTTAAGCAGGCAAGTGACCTGTGGATGTGTGTTGCTGTATGTGAGATCAGGAGAGGAGGAGACTAGGGAGCACTTAAAGATGGTAGGCAGGAAGTGAGTCTCTTACCTGATGTTCCTGTTTTCAATCAACATGGAGAGGTCTTGTCAAGCTTCCAAGGCTCCAAGGAGACATGCTGAAGATCAGGATGTTCTTGTTAGAAAGAAGATGCCATCTTGGTTACCATCAGGTGATGTTCTTCCTTTTTCCCCTTCGGTCTCATCCTTTTCCTTCTCTTTCATATTACTGCTCTGCTTTCATCCTCCATCTTTCTGCCTGTTTATTCCATTACTTTTTCTTCAACTTCAGCTGTTGGTTTTATTTCTACTCCCCCTCTACCTTGCCCTCTGTCTCTTTCTCTTGCCCTCAGATTTTACTTTCAGTCCCCCCTTTGATTCTCTGCTCTTTATCTTCTGTGGGACAGTCAGGGGCTTGGGCTGGGCAGTATGTTTTATTTGCCTCTCCACCTAAATCATCTATCCTTTAGACACTGAGTTTTGGACCTGCCAGGGTCTCTCAGAGGGCCCCATATACGTTAATGTCCCTACTACTACTATTGGCGGAAACTACCAATTTCGGTGAAGAGTCAGAATTCCCTGATATATCAAATGGTCATGGGAGTAATATGCAGCCTAGGTATCTGGTAGCATTAGGGCCGTCAGTGATGGGTTCATTATTAGCAGCTGGGCCTAGGGCACTTATCTTCATTGCTTCCAGGGCCTTACCTGTAGTTCCTGATGCAGCAGTAGGCCTTCTGGTGTCAGCCTTGGTCCTGCCCCTGCACCCACGTGTTAGCCTTGTGGTCCGGCACCATTTAATTCTACTGCTGGCCATGAAGAGCGTGAGGGGGGGAAAGGGTACAGTCCTGCGGCAGAAGAAAAGTGAAAAAAAATGCTCAAAAGCGAATAATTGACAAGGAGGTTAGGTTGGGTAGGATGACTGGCCTATTTCCTTCCCGTTATTTGGCTGGTCTAATGATATAAGTGCCATGGCCAAAAAAGGATCTGGAAAATGTTGTCTTATCCAGCAACTTTCTTGTCCTAAAGGGGCGTCTGTCATTGAAATGTTAGACCTGGAAGACTCTTCAGTTCTTTTCAGTTCTTTGAGGTTGCACTAGAATTGGTACAGAAGCTTGGCCGTGGGCAGAGATGGAGAAGGTTGACATTGAATCAGCCTTTTGCCTTCTCAAGATTCATGTAATGGGCTGCAGGGTCAGTGGTCAGTTTTATGTGGACCAAAGTCACCCAATGGGCTGTTCTATCTCATCCGCTTATTTTGAGCAGTTCAGTTCCTTCTTACATTTAGTAGTTGCGTGTAAAGCTAGCTTGAACCAGATGGCTTATTACTTAGATGCCTTTCGACTCTTAGGAGTAACTGGTTCTGGTCAGTGTGGTCATATGTTTAGCTCAATGGTCAGACTAATGGATAGATTGGGGGTTCCATTGGCCAGGGATAAAACAAAGAGCTACTCCACTTGCTTAAAAAGATAGATAATCCCTTTTTTACCCATTCCCCAGTTTTGCATAACCAACACTCTTATATTAATATACTTTTTACTTCTATGATTTCCTGTATCTAAGCCACTGCAGACTGCCCCTTATCTCAGTGCTTTATAAAATCTTATATTTTAGCCAAACAGTGCTGGTTCTTGCAAAGCCATTATCATTCTCCTTGGGAGTGAGCACAATGTTATCTGTATGGCACACATGAACTTGCACTGCCTAACTTTTGTGCAAGATTTAAAGCACTGAGATAAAGGGTGGGTTTCTGGGGTTTAGAAACAGGCAAACTTAGAGGTTATAAAGTATATTAACATGAAAATATTGGTTATGCATAGCATAAAGTATGTATAGTAAAGGCATTAAACAATAATAAAAAAAATCAAGTAAACTGTCCCTTTAAAAGCTGTGTTTGGTGTGGTGCAATCCTGCCTCCAAAGAGACATAGATATATTAAGATACTCATTAAGTGCAAAGCAATTTGAGCAGTGTATTGCTTCTCACCACCCTTCCATCCGGACAGCAAATTAAAGGGGCATGAAACCCAATTTTTTTTTTCATAATTCAGATAGAGCATACAATTTTAAACAACTTTCCAAGTTACTGATATTATCTAATTATCTTTGTTCTCTTGGCATTATTTGTTGAAAGTCATACCTGGATAGGTTCAGGAGCTGGGAGCTAGTTGCTGATTTATACCTCTTATCATTAGCTTACTAATCTGTTCAGCAAGCTCCCAGTAGTGCATTGCAGCTATTTCAGCAAAGTATAGGTGTACCTTGTTTTATTGTGTTTCGCAGATATTGCGCTTTTTACAAACTGAAGGTGCTGTGGCAACCCTGTGTCGAGCAAGTCTATTGGTGCCATTTCTCCAGCATATATGCACATATATACACATATAAACATATAAATACACATATATACACATTTATCCACATAAACACATAAATGAGCATGTATACACAAATAAACACATAAATACACATATATACACATGTTTACACATATATGCACATATAAACACATAAATACACATGTATACACAAATAAACACATAAATACACATATATACACATGTTTACACATATATGCACATATAAACACATAAATACACATGTATACACAAATAAACACATAAATACACATATATACACATGTTTACACATATATGCACATATAAACACATAAATACACATATATACACAAATAAACACATAAATACACATATATACACATGTTTACACATATATACACATATAAACACATAAATACACATATATACACATATAAACACATAAATACACATATATACACATGTTTACACATATATGCACATATAAACACATAAATACACATGTATACACACACAATAAAGGTGTGTACATTGTTTTTTTAAACATAATGCTATTGCACACTTAATAGACTATTGTGTAGTGTAAACATAACTTTTATATTCACTGGAACCTAAACCACAATATCTCCAAGGTATGTCTGTATACCAAGAGAATGATGCAAAAGTGATAATAGGAGTAAATTAGAAAGTCGTTTAAAATTGTATTCTCTATCTAAATCATGAAAGAAAAATATTGGGTTTCATGTCCCTTTAATGGGTTGAGACAAGATGTAAAAGGGATAGTAAGCACTTTCACCTAGATTACAAGTTTTGCGTTACGTTTTTAATGCTGAAAAAATGTCCATTTCAGCATAAAAACCGTAACACAGCCATTACGAGTCTTATCGTTATAGCTATACCGCAAGCATTTTAGCCTGTAACGCAACATCAATACCGCACTCAAAAAAATTACGTTTTTGAGTGGGATTTCCATAGCGCCGGTATTACAGGTTGTGTGGTGAGGCTAAAATGCTTGCATTCCAGCCTATACCGACATGATCCGTTCCGCTATGCAGTAGTTATGAGTTTTGCACAACAAAAATGTTACACAAAACTCATAACTAAAATGTTACAAAGTACACTAACACCCATAAACTACCTATTAACCCCTAAACCAAGGTCCTCCCACATTGCAAACACTATATTAAAGTTATTAACCCCTAATCTGCCACTCCCGACATCACTGCCACTAATAAAAGTTATTAACCCCTATTACCCCGCACCCTGACATCGCCCCCACTAAATAAACATATTAACCCCTAAACAACCCCTAACTTTAAATTATAATTACAATATCCCTATCTTAAAATAAATAAAAACTTACCTGTGAAATAAAAAAAAACTAAGTTTAAACTAACAATAACCCTAACATAACTATTAGACTAAAATTAAAATAACTAAAAATTAAATAAACTAAATTACACATTAAAAGAAAACTAACACTACTAAAAAAAATTAATTCTAAAATTAACAAAAATAACAAATACTAAATTACAAAAAATAACAAACACTAAATTACAAAAAATAACAAACACTAAATTACAAAAAATAACAAACAAAATTATCCAAAATAAAAAGAATTCCACCTAATCTAAAAGCCATATAAAATAAAAAAGCTCCCCCAAAATACCCCCCCCAGCCTACAATAAACCACCAATAGCCCTTAAAATGGCCTTTTGTAGGGCATTGCCCTAAAGAAATCAGCTATTTTACCTGTAAAAAATTACAAAGACCCCCCAACAGTAAAACCCACCACCCAACAAACCCCCCAAAATAAAAAACCCAACTCTAGCAAAAACCTAAGCTACCCATTGCCCTGAAAAGGACATTTGTATGGGCATTGCCCTGAAAATGGCATTTAGTTCTTTTAAGAAAGCCCAAACCCTAATCTAAAAAAAAAAAAACACCCATAAAAGTTTAAAAAACCTAACACTTACCCCTGATGATCCACTTACAGTTTCTGAAGTCCGGTCATCTAGGTGGCGAGGTCTTCATCCATCCAGGCAGCGCCTTCTATCTTCATCCAGGCGGCATCTTCTATCTTCATTCCGGCGGCGTCTTCTATCTTCATCCCGGCGGTGCGGAGCGGGTCCATCCTTGAAGACATCCGGCGTGGAGCGTCCTCTTCATGCGGTCACCGCCGTACACTGAATCTTCAATGCAAGGGAGCCTTTTCAAAATCAGTCAATAGGATAAGAGCTACTGAAATTCTATTGGCTATTCAAATCAGCCAATAGAATTTCAGTAGCTCTCATTCTATTGGCTGATTTGAATTTTACTGTTGGGGGGGGTCAGGTAAAAGAGCTGATTTCTTTAGGGCAATGCCCTACAAAAGGTCATTTTAAGGGCTATTGGTAGTTTATTGTAGGGTAGGGTTTTTTTTATTTTGGTGGGGCTTTTTTTATTTTTATAGGGCTATTAGAATAGGTGTAATTGTTTTTATTTTGGATAATTTCGTTTGTTATTTTTTGTAATTTAGTGTTTGCTTTTTTTTGCAATCTAGTATTTGTTATTTTTTAAAATTTTAGAATTACATTCTTTTAGTAGTGTTAGGTTTTTTAATGTGTAATTTAGTTTATTTAATTTGTAGTTATTGTAATTTTAGTCTACTAGTTATGTTGGTTAATTGTTAGTTTAAACTTAGTTTTTTTTAATTTCAAAGGTAAGTTTTTATTTTAATTTAAAGTTGTTAGGTTTAGAGAGCTGGCGGTTTAGGGGTTAATATGTTTATTTAGTGGCGGTGATGTGGGAGGCCAGAGGTTTAGGGGTTAATAACTTTATTTAGTGGCGGCGATGTCGGGGAGCGGTGGAATAGGGGTTAATAACTTTATAATAGTAGGGGTTAATCATTTTTATTAGTGGCGGCGATGTCGGGAGCGTCAGATTAGGGGTTTATGTCAGGGTGTTAGGTTTAAACGTAACTTTTTTTTCCCCATAGACATCTGCGCTTCAGGTGTTAGTTTTTTTTGTTATATCATTCTCTCCCCATTGATGTCTTTGGGGAAAGCGTGCACAAGCACGTATTCTCAGTCCTTGGATTTTGTGCGGTATGGAGCTCATCGCCACCATATCGCACGCACCGGGCGGCTTTTTAAAAACTTGTAATGGCAGCGCTATGGAGGGTGAAATAACACAACTTTTGTTGCGTTCGTTTCACACCCTCTATAGTGCAAAACTTGAAATCTAGGTGTTTGTAATAGCAATACATTTCTGTTGTGTTGCTATAGAAAAACATATCAGCCAAGTCAGCAGGTGCATTTCAAGTTATGAGAATTAGAAATTGCTTAATTTTCACAGCTAAATTACATGAAAGGGGACCAAAGAAAAAATTAAAATATATCGCAAAGCTGTTTCATTAAGAATAACTAAACATTTTATTTAAAAGTCTTAAGGTGTTTACTGTCCCTTTAAAGGGAACACTGTGAGGACTAAAGATTTGTTTTCTGTGTACTCCTTCAGTATGTAAGGAATATTAGTGAAACACAGTAAAATATTTTATGCCATGAAAACTGTGCATAGAGTAGTGTAGAGTCACATGTACAGTGAATATTATAAGTGTACACACCCTTATGAAATTGCAGGTTTTTAAAATGTAGACAAAAATAACAATGTAAATGTCAGACTTTTTCCATCTGTAAGGGATAAAATAAAACTTAATTATTAGAAAAATTTGGCTAGATTACGAGTTTTGCGTTATGGCAAATAGAGCATGCATAATGTTTATTGCGCACTCTTCGTAACGTAGGTATTACAAGTCTGAGAAGAACATTGTTACGCATCGCGTTAACACGAATACAACGTTTATTTCACTGGTGTATTCACAGCCGCGTAATGGATTCCCCCATAGAGATCAATGGAAAAATAAAAATAAACTGTTTTTTCATCTAACACTCGATATTGCAAGAACTACACTTAGCTCTATCACATTACACATACAACTTAATGGACACCAATAATAATCATGTCAAATGTACAAACAACAATCACTCACACAGCATTGCAGATTCGCATTCAGCAATCACAATTATTCACAACAAATACTACATAACATTTACACAAAACGAGGATTAAAAAAATACGTTTAGATCTGCATCACGGATGAACAAGAACAACAAATTACACACTTATGCACAAACAAAACATTCGCATTGGCAATTAGGAAAGATTTCACAAAAATAATAATTTAGAACAGTTAACAAATACGATAAGATCAAAAATTATTATAGGGATTTTGCGATACTAAATTATGATAATGTTCTGCAAACAATCACTATGACATCATTGCATTATACACATTCCTTAAAAACATATGTGGATTTAGAAACTCAATATGAGCATGCGCAAATTCAAACAACTACTCCACATTGCACACATACAAATCTTCAAAACAGCACACCTGGACCTCGTTTACTTTGAAAACCGGTACATTATTAAGCATTTACATAGGGTATATAAGCACGCTCTGAACATGGCTTACTTGACTGTATTGCTTTTTCGAGACAGGTACAGGTCTAGGCGTTGGAGGTTAGAGATAGTCAGAGATAGACAGAGAGAGAGAGATAGTGAGAGAGAGAGAGATAGAGTTTGTGTACGAATCTGTCTGGGTGAGTGTGTGAGTGCTGCTTTGTTTTTCATTCCTTACATATAGTTAAACATATTTACTTTCATTTACACGCAAACACATTCAATACATACATACACATAGCAGTAACACTACATACACACACATACACTCCATACCCCATTCCCTTTAAACCTATACCCATCCCAAAGTTATATTTTGTTCTTTTTAGACCAACTTATTGTTTACACACCCTCATTTAGTCCTTTTTTATACGTTTGTCTGTTTCTTACTACCCCTTACCCTATTTTCTAAAACTCATTAACACTTTGAGCATTTTTTACTTTTTTCTTTATTTTGACCCCCTTTCATTTGTGCACTTTCACCTTCTGAAAAAATTTGGTGGGAAGGAGGAGTAGGGAAGATATTAGGGACGAGATTAGGGAGGAGATTAGGCAGCAGATTAGAGATTTCATTTTAAAATATACAGAGTCTGAGGCCAGTGAGGAGGAAACACAGCAGGAACATGCTCCTCCTTCACCCAGGCATGAGAGTGGTGCAGAAGGTCACACACCACTTCATAGAGAACAGGAGGATACCCCTGCAGAAGATACCCCTGCAGCAGATACCCATGCAGCAGCCCCCCGTGCAGCAGCTCCCCCTGACAAAAACATCTCCCCCACAATGCCTGAGATGGAGCTGATGAGAGTCTTCCTACAGGAAATGCAGGACTCCTGGAGTGCACAACAGGCACTGGACCATCAGCTCCTGGACCATCATCTCCTGTGCCTCCTCCATTCGAATCAGCCAATAGAATGAGAGTGAGTGCTGCTTAAATCCTTCTGGCTGATTTGAACATCCAATAGGATTTTAGCAGCCCTAATTCCTATTGGCTGATTCAAAATTTTCAGCCAATAGGAATGCAATGGTACCCCGAGTATAAAATGGGTACCTTGCATTTCAATCCTCAGTGTGTGGCGGAAGATCGAATGAAGAGGACCTCCACGTCGGATCGATGGACCAATGCCTGGCCCTCCTCCCGGACTTCAGCTTGGACCTCCACCTCTGCGCATTTCTGCTCCACCTCCGCAGGGATGAAGAAGATGCCGGTCCTGCGATGGATGAAGATGGAGTCGCCTGGATGACGATGCCGTCTGGATGAAGATGGAGCCGCCGGGATGAAGCTCCTTCAAGCGGGACTTCAACAACTGTGAGTACCTAAAGAGGGGTTAGTGTTTGGTTTTTTTCAGGTTTTTCTGGGGTGGGTTTTTTTTAGATTAGGGTGGGCACTCTTAAAAGGGCTGAATGCCCTTTTAAGGGCAGCAAAAGAGCTGAATGCCCTTTTCAGGGCAATGCCCATACAAATGCCCTTTTCAGGGTATTGGGTAGATTAGGTTTTTTAGAAAGTTTTTATTTTATTTTGTGGGTTCGGGGGTGGGGGGTTTGTAATGTTAATAGTCTTTGTATTTTTTTTTTTTAAAGAGCTGATATCTTTAGGTCAATGCCCTTAAGGGCTATTGGTAGTTTATTCTAGATTAGGTTTCTTTTATTTTAGGGTGTTTTTTTTAAAACAAATGGGTATTAGAATAGGAATAATTTCTATTATTTTGGATAATTTGTTTGTTATTTTGTGTAATGTTTTTTTTCCGTTTTGGGGTGGGTTTTTATTTTTAGATTAGGGGTTGGGCATTTCATAAAAGAGCTGAATGCCCTTTTAAGGGTGATGCCTATAAAAATGCCCTTTTCAGGGCAATGGGTAGATTAGGTTTTACTTTATTTTTATTTTGTGGGCTTGGGGGGTGGGGGTTTGTATACTGTTAGGGGTGTTTGTTTTTATTTTGTAGGAAAAGAGCTGTTATCTTTAGGGTAATGCCCTACAAATGGCCCCTTTAAGGGCCCACAAAAGGCCATTTTAAGGGCCCTTGGTAGTTTATTATAGATTAGGGTTTTTTATTTTGGGGTGTTTTTTGTTAAAGGGTATTAGAATAGGAATAATTTTTATTGTTTTGAATAATTTCGTTTGTTATTTTTTGTAATGGTAGGTTTTTTATTTTTTGTAATGTTAGGTTTTAGTGTAGGGCAGCTTAGGTTTTATTTCACAGGTAAGTTTGTATTTATTTTAACTAGGTAGTTAGTAAATAGTTAATAACTATTTACTAACTAGTCTACCTAGTTAAAATAAATACAAACTTACCTGTGAAATAAAAATAAAACCTAAGATAGCTACAATATAACTATGTATGTATTTAGTTTTAAATAGGTATTAATTAGTTAGTAATTGTAACTTTAATTTAGCTCTATTTTAATTATGTTAAAGTTAGGGGGTGTTAGGTTTAGGGTTAGGGTTACGGTTAAGGTAGGTTTAGGGTTATGGTTAGGGGTAAATATAGTTTAGTTTAGGTTGTTGCGATGTGGGGTGCTGGCGGTTTAGGGGTTAATAGGTTTATTTAGTGGTAGTGATGTGGGAGGTTAGAAGTTTAGGGGTTAATAGCTTTATTTAGTGGCGGCGATGTCGGGGAGCGGCAGAATAGGGGTTAATAGATTTATAGATTTATTATAGTGTGGACGATATTGGGGTGCGAGGGAATAGGGGTTAATAACTTTAGTATAGTGGCGGCGATATTGGGAGCGGCAGATTAGGGGTTAATAGATTTATTTAGGTGGCGGTGATATCGGGAGCGGCAGATTAGTGGTTAATAACATTATGTAGATTTATTTAGGTGTCGGCGATGTTGGGGGCAGCAGATTAGGGATGTTTAGATGTGGGGTTTATGTTGGGGTGTTAGGTTTAAACGTAACTTTTTTTTTCCCCATAGACATCAATGGGGCTGCATTATGGAGCTTTTCATTCTGCGATAGCAGGTGTTAGGTTTTTTTCTGAAACTCTTCCCCCATTGATGTCTATGGGGAAAGCGTGCACGAGCACGTCAAAGAAGCGTTAGTATTTTGTGCGGTATGGAGCTCAACGCAACCATATCGCATGCACAAGCCGGCTGTTTAAAGACTTGTAATGGCAGCGCTATGGTGGGTGAAATAACGCAACTTTTGTTGCGTTCGTTAAATACCCTCTAGCGAGCATAACTCGTAAATTACCTGTCTGTATTTAATAGGCTACTATGGGACTGGGTCCATGGAGGCAGATTGTTTGCAGAGTGTTTTTTACAAGTGTGTTGAGACAACATCATCACATGCTGTCCTTGTTGATTACATTGATTTGTTTTTGTGATGCGATGTCCAAACGTGTTCTCCTAATACAAACCAATGAACATTACAATTATTCATGATGGCATTGGCATATCACTTTGTTGGTGCAAGCAACATAGCTTAAACAAGAACGTATGCTAACATATACTAATCCTTATGGCTTATTGGTATATCTACATGTGCATGTTAAATAAAGCATATATTGTATTTTTTTAAAAAGCCTGCATGCCATATTTCTTTTGATGTGTTCACAACATTGAATACGTAAAATAAAGTATGATTTTGGAAAGCTAGCTTAAAGTGTTTTACTTATTTTGGAAATGGATTTCATTTAAAGGTGCATGAAAGCAGAAAAATCTATTTCATGATTTTGACAGAGCATAACATTTTAAACAACTTTCACATATACTTGTTATCCTTTGCTGAAAGGTTTATCTAGGAACGCTCAGGAGCAGCAAAGAACCTAGCTTCTATCTACTGATTGGTGGCTGCATATATATACAGTAGGCATTGCCTCACCCATGTTTTCACTTAGAAACCAGTAGTGTATTGCTGCTCCTTCAACAAATTATACTAAGAGAATGAAGCACATTTTATACTAGAAGTTAATTGGAAAGTTGTTTAAAATTGTATGTTCTACATAAGTAATAAAAGATACATTTAGGGTTTCATGTCCCTTTAAGAGTTACATTTGAATTTCATGCTCATAGTGCTATATTATTTGGATAACAACAATGTTGAATCGATACTTGACACAATATTGAACATTTATATAAATAATAAATATTAGGACATAACATCTCTAAAAAGTATACATGATTTATTATATGTTACACAATTAAAGTATACATTATATATCATATGATATAGGTGAATGCATATTAAAAAATGGTTTTAAATACAGATGTGCATTTCGCATGTTTCGGAAATTACAATGTATACAATTAAACACAACACAAATTATTTGTTAATGTGAAAATATTGTTGACAAACATATTAAACAATATGGAGTATATTCATCGCAGAACATTCATGAATAAATTACTTGCCTTAAAATATGTTTGCTATCAACAACACATTGACTTTATTCGTTTCTTCCACGAGACAGCCATCAGTCGAATTTTTGTAGATCTTTTATCATCTATGTTTCAACAATGTAAAAGATTGACACAATCTATAAACTCAGAAAATCATGGTTTTGAACTTGTGTTCTCATTTGCCAACATGGCGCATCCAATATCCCGGAACAACGTGATCCAATCAAATGACGGAATTTACACCTTTGCATGTGAGGTCTTACACAACATGGTGCATCCAATATTGCAGAACAACGTGATCCAATCAAATTACGGAATTTACACCTTTGCATGTGATGTATTACGCAACATGGCGCATCCAATATCACGGAACAATGTGATCCCATCAAATTACGGAATTTACACCTTTGCATGTGACATATTACGCAACATGGCACATCCAATATCGCGGAACAACGTGATCCAATCAAATTACGGAATTTACACCTTTGTATGTGACGTATTGCGCAACATGGTGCATCCAATATCTAAGAAAAACGTGATCCAATCAAATTACGGAATTAACACCTTTGCATGTCAATAACAATTGTATTTTTTTTTATTTTTTTAAGCAAGATTTATTGATCATATCTTTCAAATATACAATATCAAAGTACATTTTTCAAGACGTGTTTTGGAGATAATATTAGGTACGTAACAATGTTATGAACAAAATTATAACTGGATTGAAACCTAGGCTGGACTTTAGTATTGCAGGGTGAAATGTCTCAATTCCAGAGACAAATAGACTATATTGTCCTTTTGGTTTGCCACCTTTCTTTATAAAGCTTGACATTTTAACAATTTTCACAGATATATATTCAAACTATTCAAACATAAAGAATACCTTTAAGTGTGTGCCAGGAATCCAGGAGGGGGTTCATTACTAGAGAAGAAAGAACAGAAGAGAGAAAAAATAAAAAAATAAAAATGGGGGGGGGGGGAAGGTCACCTGAGAGGCCTATAGCTATTATAAGGGAGTAGCGTTCCACACTGCCAGCATCGTCTCATACTTCACTAGTTGGTTAGTTTTGAAGTAGTTAAACCTTTCCAGAATTAGTAATTCCTCTACTGAGGAGTACCATTCCTCAACAGATGGAACCTCTTTCGATTTCCACTTCTTACGAATAAGCTTCTTAGCTCCTGTGAGCATTTTTAAGAGAAGGGCCCTAGTGCAGGCGTCTCTGGTTTTAGGAAGATGTAGTAGTAACATCGTTTCTGGCGTGTTTGGGATTGACGTTTGTAACTTGACCAACGTAATTTCAAGCACCGTCGACCAATAACTCCCGAGCCG
This sequence comes from Bombina bombina, assembly GCF_027579735.1. Taxonomy (NCBI): domain Eukaryota; kingdom Metazoa; phylum Chordata; class Amphibia; order Anura; family Bombinatoridae; genus Bombina; species Bombina bombina. The sequence goes on along the minus strand of NC_069499.1, from coordinate 1,403,608,096 downwards.
GGGGTACGACCACCAAATATGAATGAGCATGCTTGGCTCTCCACATCCCCTCCAACATAAGGAGTTTGCTGATGGGAAGAACCAGTGTAGTCTTGCTGGGGTGTAATACCATCTGGTTAATAATAAGCTGTATTTCCTGCACAACGGCTGATATGGAGGAGCATTTCACTAATCCAAACGATCTAAGCCATTCTTCCTCATCTTTTGTGTTATTAAGGTCTCTATTCCATGCCCTAGTATAGGATGGCAGGTTTGTGTCCGGTGGTATAAGCAATAGCTTATATACTTTCGATATCAGACATTTTGATGGAGTATTCCCTGTACAAAGTAGCTCACATGTGTCAAAAAATGCGATAATTGGAGGTATCGCAATCAAGATGAGAAAACCTCCCCGTATCTTTCAACTATGCATTGCTGCGAGCATAGCCTTCCTCTCTCTAGGACGTAATGTAATATACCTGCTCTTAAGCTGAAAGATTTGCTCATGCGTGTCCCTAATTTATGGTATGGTATTTCAGGGTTTTCTATAATTGGTAACAGCGGTAAGAACGTTGATGAGATGTGTGTGCTGGTGGCCAGCAACTTATCCCACTCCTGTAAGGTCTCCAGAGTTATGTGATATTTGTGAAGTAAATTAGGGCATTTTGTCGTGGGAATCCATGCCAGGGTTCCCATGTTATGCAATTTATAGATTTGTCCGTCCATTCGAACCCATTGTTTTTGTGTAGTGTTGCGTGACCACTCAATTAGTCTTTGTAGAAGTATTGCCCGTCTATACGTAGCTAGGTCGGGGAACCCCAACCCTCCTCTGTCACGGGGGAGATATAATGTCTTCCTAGGGACCCTGGGCTTTACACCAGACCATATAAATTGTTCGATAGTCCTTTGTAGTTGGGGCAAGAAGTCCCTTGGTAAAGAGACTAGGACAGTTTGCATCACATACAGTATCCCCAGCCAGGATAATGGTTTGTTTTTCCATGAGGATAGATCGCTAGTTATTTCTTTTTGCAAAGTCAGATAGTTATTTTTGTAGAGATATAGGGGGTTTGCAGACAAATATATTCCCAAATATTTCAATTTTGAAGTGACTATAGGGACCTTATAGTTTATCGACATTGTGAGATTTAAATGAAAGTTAGAGAGTGCACTATACGTGTTTAGCTCTTCAAGGAGTTCTGGAATTGAGGTATCAATGTTTGTGAGAGTGTAAATAATATCGTCAGCATAAAGTGCTTGCTTATGTTCCATGTCCCCCACCCATATCCCAATGATATTTGGGTTACCTCTAACTCTATGTGCTAAAGCTTCAATTGATAGGGGAAAAAGTAAAGGAGATAGAGGGCACCCTTGTATGGTCCCGTTTGTTATGGTAAATGTATCTGACAGTGTACCATTTACTCTAACCCGAGCGTTTGGAGTTGAATATAACGCAAATGTCATATTAATAAAGGATTCTCCAAAGTTCATCGCCTTCATGACCCGACGCAAAAAAAGCAAATCGACATGGTTGAAGGCCTTCTCTGCTTCCGTTGAAAAGAGGTCCATAGGCACTCCCTTGACCTGTGCATGATTAATTAACTGTATTACTTTGGTGGTGTTATCTCGGGCCTCTCTGCCCAAAACCCACCTGGTCCGACGATATTAAATCTGGGAGATTTTTATTAAGGCTTTTTTCCAAGACTTTAGCTAGGACTTTGACGTCTGTGTTCAAAAGCGAGATGGGCCTGAAATTTGCTGGAGAGTTGGGGGACTTGCCCAGCTTGGGAATTACCGCAACATGTGCTTCTAGCATAGTACTAGCGAGTGATGGTCTTTCTATTAAGATGTTGAAAAGTTGAAGCAGTAGGGGCCCTAATGTTTTGATAAATAACTTATAGTACTTTGGGGTGAGCCCATCCGGACCAGGACTCTTCCCACTGGGGAGATCCCCAAGTGCCCGGGCTATTTCTTTCATGGATATGGGCGCGTCAAGGCTATTTTTACTATCCTGCTCTATTTGCGGTAATTCAAGTGTGGCCAAATATTGATCTATCTTTTGTCGCTTAACATTTATTTTATCGGTTTGCTCTTTTATCCCATCAGTCTTTGCTATGTTATATAGCGCACAGTAGTATGAATGGAAGGAGCCTGCTATTTGTTTACTGCCTTTCAATATTGTGCCATCTGTCGCCTGCATAAAGTGTATATGTGATTTGAGTTGCCTTCTACGTGTTGATCTAGCTAATAATTTTCCAGGCTTATTGCCCCCTTCATAGTATTGTTGCTTTATTGCTAGTGTTCTACGCTGAAAAGCCTCCATTAAGTGCTGGTTGAGTACTTTTCTAGAGCTTTCAAGTGATTTACTAGTGTCCTTATCTAGTGGATTTCGCTTATGTGTTTCTTCTAGGGCTGATATAGTTTTTAACAACTGGGCATGTTTCGCTCTGTATTGTTTATTTAAGTGCGCCTTGTGTTTGTGGAACTCTCCACTAATAACACATTTATGGGCCTCCCACAGGTTCATGAGTGAGGTTTGTGTAGGGTCATTGTGTGTTAGGTATTCAGCTAAGGATTCTTGAATTTCTGCTTTTATTATGGGGTTGTCTAATAAAGTATCATCAAGTCTCCAGACGTATGTCATAGGGGGCAAGTCAGGCCATTGAATGGTACATATAACTGGTGCATGGTCTGACCAAGTGATGGACCCTATAGTGCAAGTTGTAATCATGTCAAGTCCTGTGGAGTCCGTCAAGAAATAGTCTATTCGCGAGTATTTATTATGGGGCGGTGAGTAATAAGTGTAATCTTGTTGGCTGAAGTGATCTCCAAATATCATTTAATAAAAGATTTGAAAGAGATGTCTTAACGGATTTAATTATTTTAGTGGGAATGCTGGCTGAGCCATTGGACGTATCAACTCATGCGTCCAATTTTAAATTGAGATCACCCAAGAGAAACACCGGGCCCTTCGCATGATATAGAAGTATCTTTGAGACTCTTTTTATGAACTTATGCTGGTCGGTATTTGGGCTATACAATGTTGCTAATGTTATAGGGTGCTCGTAGAGTATGCCCGTCAGGATTAGATACCTTCTTTCTGGGTCCCTCTCAATATGTGTGATTTGCAAAGGAACAGAGTGATGGATAAGTATTCCAACTCCGCATCTCTTAGCGGTACCCGAGGCAAAAAAAGCTGCTGGGTGTTGGGTATTGTTCCACTTTGGTTCTCTGCCTCTACGAAAGTGCGTTTCCTGGAAGAACAGCACGTGACTAAATACGTTTTTAAGTTCTCTAAAAGCTATAGACCTCTTACCTGGGTTATTTAATCCTTTTGCATTGATAGTAGTGAAGGTGAGGCTGTGTGAGCCAAATTTGCTAGATTAATGAGTCATTCTGGAGAGGGAGAAAGAGAGCGAGAAAAAAAAAAGGAGGGGCTGAAAGTTTAGAAAATAAGGATGGAAACAAAGGGAGATCTAATGAGGGAGAAGGGGATGAGGGAAGTCACGGGTTATTTAAGGAACAAAACCGGCACACAATTATGGTAATGTGGTAAACAATAAGTAAGTTATTACCCTTTACACACAAACAGCTCAAACTGCTGAACTGAATAACATGTATCAAAAGACCAATTTAATAGGGGTGAAAACCCTTAAACTAGTACAAGTAAACTTAACATAATACCCCCAGCGACCGCTAAGGCACAATCCCTGGAGGGTGATTCAAAGTCGGCATTAGGGAAAGTTTCTGAGGGGTGGGAGGGGTAGAGGGGAGGAGGGAAGAAAAAAAGGAGGGATGGATTAGAGGTGTATAAATATATATTCACTCCATTCACACCAACAGCACGCCCATGTTTATGTCATTAACTGGCCGCATTATCTTACCAGGCAAATTCTATCTATCCGGGCAAAGGCCTGAACAGTCAGTTGACCTCTGCTCATAGTACACAATTCAGCCAATGTGGGTTGTACATTTACATACAATTGTCTCTAGACACAGTGGCCTAGATTTAGAGCTTGGCGTTAGCCGTCAAAAGCAGCGTTAAGGGGTCCTAACGCTGCTTTTTAATGCCCGCTGGTATTTAGAGTGTACCGGCCACTTTCTTTCCGCGACTCCAGGCTACCGCAGATCCCCTTACGTCAATTGCGTATCCTATCTATTCAATGGGATTTGCCTAACGCTGGTATTTGGAGTCTTGGAAGAAGTGAGCGGTAGAGCCTCTACTGACAAGACTCCTACCGCCAAAAAAATTCAGTAGTTAAGAGCTTTATGGGCTAACGCCGGAACATAAAGCTCTTAACTACAGTGCTACAAAGTACACTAACACCCATAAACTACCTATGTACCCCTAAACCGAGGCCCCCCCACATCGCAAACCCTCTAATAAAATTTTTTAACCCCTAATCTGCTGCCCCTAATATCGCCGACACCAATATTATATTTATTACCCCCTAATCTGCGCCCCCCAACGTCGACGCTACCTAATTACACTTATTAACCCCTAATCTGCCGACCGGACCTCGTCGCCACTATAATAAATGTATTAACCCCTAAACCGCCGCACTCCTGCCTCGCAAACACTATAACAAATTGTATTAACCCCTAATCTGCCCTCCCTAACATCGCCGCCACCTACCTACAATTATTAACCCCTAATCTCCCCCCCGCAACGTCGCCGCTACTATAATAAAGTTATCAACCCCTAAACCTAAGTCTAACCCTAACACCCCCCTAAGTTAAATATAATTTTAATTAAACTAAAAAATTTTACTATTATTAAATAAATTATTCCTATTTAAAACTAAATACTTACCTAGCAAATAAACCCTAATATAGCTACAATATAACTAATAGTTACATTGTAGCTATTTTAGGATTTATATTTATTTTACAGGCAACTTTGTATTTATTTTAACTAGGTACAATAGCTATTAAATAGTTAATAACTATTTAATAGCTACCTAGTTAAAATAAATACAAAATTACCTGTAAAATAAATCCTAACCTAAGTTACAAATACACCTAACACTACACTATTATTAAGTTAATTAAATAAATTACCTACAATTAGCTAACCTAAAATACAATTAAATAAACTAATCTATAATACAAAAAAAACAACCACTAAATTACAGAAAATAAAAAAATATTACAAGAAGTTTAAACTCATTACACCTAATCTAAGCCCCCTAATAAAATAAAAAAGCCAACCAAAATAATAAAATGCCCTACCCTATTCTAAATTACAAAAGTAATCAGCTCTTTTACCAGCCCTTAAAAGGGCTTTTTGCGGGGCATTGCCCCAAAGTAATCAGCTCTTTTACCTGTAAAAAAAAAAATACAACCCCCCCAACATTAAAACCCACCACCCACATACCCCTACTCTAAAACCCACCCAAACCCCCCTTTAAAAAAACTAACGCTAACCCCCTGAAGATCTCCCTACCTTGAGTCGTCTTCAGGCAACCGGGCCGAAATCTTCATCCAAGGTGCGCAGAGGAGGTCCTTCATCCGGTCGTCATCCAGGCGGCGTCTTCAATCTTCATCCATCCGGAGCGAAGCAGAGCCATCTTCCAAGGAGCCGAAGCGGAGCCATCCTCTTCATCTGGAGTCTTCTAACACAATGACGGTACCTTTAAGTGACGTCATCCAATCAGCCAATCGTATTGAGCTCGCATTCTATTGGCTGATTGGAACAGCCAATAGAATGTGAGCTCAATACGATTGGCTGATTTGAGCAATGTTGCTGCAATATTGTTGAAAATCGATAAAGTAACGGCTGACATATATAATATTATATATATAAGTGATTGGTGAGATTTCAATATTTTATGTTTACCTTTGAAATTGCAATAATAATGAACAGCCAGATTACGAGTTTTGCGTTATGAATGGCTCGGTAATAACTTGCAAGTTATTTCCACCGCTCACCTTTAATAGCGCTGCTATTACATGTTTGCAGAAAACCTGCGTTTGCGGGCAATATGGCAGCCTTGAGCTCCTTACCGCACACAAATACCAGCACTGCTTTGAGCTGGTTTTACGTGGTCATGCACGATTTCCCCATAGATATCAATGGGGAGAGCCAGCTAAAAAAAAGCCTAACACCTGCAATAATGGAGCGTAAAGCTCCATAATGCAGCCCCATTGATTCCTATGGGGAAAGAAAATTTATGTTTAAACCTAACACCCTAACATAAACCCTGAATCTAAACACCCCTAATCTTCTGCCCCTGACATCGCCAACATTACACTAAAATTAAATAAATTAAATTAACAAAATACATTTATCTAAATTACAAAAAATAATAAACACTAAATTACACAAAATAAAAAAGAAATTATCAAATATTTAAACTAATTACACCTAATCTAATAGCCCTATCAAAATAAAAAAGCCCCCCCAAAATAAAAAAAAACCCTAGCTTACACTAAACTGCCAATGTCCCTTAAAAGGGCCTTTTGCGGGGCATTGCCCCAAAGAAATCAGCTCTTTTACCTGTAAAAAAAAAATGCAAACAACCCCCCAACAGTAAAACCCACTACCCACAAAAACCAACCCCCCCCAAATAAAACCTACCTATAAAACCTAAGCTGCACATTGCCCTGAAAAGGGCATTTGGATGGGCATTGCCCTTAAAAGGGCATTTAGCTCTTTTACGTTGCCCAAACTCCCTAATCTAAAATTAAAACCCACTCAATAAACCCTTAAAAAACCTAACACTAATCCCCGTAGATCCACTTACAGTTTTTGAAGACCGGACATCCATCCTCATCCAGCCGGGAGAAGTCTTCATCCAAGCAGCAAGAAGTCCTCAACGAATCTGGGAGAAGTCTTCATCCAGACGACAAGAAGTTGTCCTCCAGGCGGGCAGAAGTCTTCATCCAGACGGCATCTTCTATCTTCATCCTTCCGACACGGAGCAGCTCCATCTTCAAGAGATTCGGTGCGGAGCATCCTCTTCTTTCACTGTCTATTGAAGAATGAAGTTTCCTTTAAATTACATCATCCAAGATGGCGTCCCTTGAATTCTATCAGCCAATCGGAATTAAAGGGTAAAAAATCCTATTGGCTGATGCAATCAGCCAATAGGATTGAGCTTCAATCCTATTGGCTGATCCAATCAGCCAATAGGATTGAGCTCGCATTCTATTGGCTGATTGGAACACTAACACCCATAAACTACCTATGTACCCCTAAACCGAGGAACCCCCCCACATTGTAAACCCTCTAATAAAAATTTTTAACCCCTAATCTGCCGACCGGACACCGCCGCCACCTACATTATAGCTATGAACCCATAATCTGCTGCCTCTAACATCGCCGACACCTATATTATATTTATTACCCCCTAATCTGCGCCCCCCCAACGTCGCCGCTACCTAACTACACTTATTAACCCCTTATCTGCCGACCGGACCTCGCCGCCACTATAATAAATGTATTAACCCCTAAACCGCCGCACTCCCGCCTCGCAAACACTATAATAAATTGTATTAACCCTTAATCTGCCCTCCCTAACATCGCCGCCACCTACCTACAATTATTAACCCCTAATCTCCCCCCCGTAACGTTGCTGCTACTATAATAAAGTTATTAACCCCTAAACCTAAGTCTAACCCTAACACCCCCCTAAGTTAAATATAATTTTAATTAAACTAAATACATTTACTATTATTAAATAAATTATTCCTATTTAAAACTAAATACTTACCTAGCAAATAAACCCTAATATAGCTACAATATAACTAATAGTTACATTGTAGCTATTTTAGGATTTATATTTATTTTACAGGCAACTTTGTATTTATTTTAACTAGGTACAATAGCTATTAAATAGTTAATAACTATTTAATAGCTACCTAGTTAAAATAAATACAAAATTACCTGTAAAATAAATCCTAACCTAAGTTACAAATACACCTAACACTACACTATCATTAAATTAATTAAATAAATTACCTACAATTAGCTAAACTAAAATACAATTAAATAAACTAATCTATAATACAAAAAAAAACAACCCCTAAATTACAGAAAATAAAAAAATATTACAAGAAGTTTAAACTAATCACACCTAATCTAAGCCCTCTAATAAAATAAAAAAGCCCCCCAAAATAATAAAATGCCCTACCCTATTCTAAATTACAAAAGTAATCAGCTCTTTTACCAGCTTTTAAAAGGGCTTTTTTGCGGGGCATTGCCCCTAAGTAATCAGCTCTTTTACCTGTAAAAAAAAATACAACCCCCCAACATTAAAACCCACCACCCACATACCCCTACTCTAAAACCCACCCAAACCCCCCTTTAAAAAACCTAACGCTAACCCCCTGCAGATCTCCCTACCTTGAGTCGTCTTCACCCAACCGGGCCGAAATCTTCATCCAAGGTGCGCAGAGGAGGTCCTTCATCCGGTAGAAGTCTTCATCCAGGCGGCGTCTTCAATCTTCATCCATCCGGAGCGGAGTGGAGCCATCTTCCAAGGAGCCGACGCGGAGCCATCCTCTTCATCTGGAGTCTTCTAACACAATGACGGTACCTTTAAGTGACGTCATCCAAGATGGCGTCCCTTCAATTCCGAATGGCTGATAGGATTCTATCAGCCAATCAGAATTAAGGTAGGAAAAATCTGATTGGCTGATTCAATCAGCCAATCAGATTGAAGTTCAATCCGATTGGATGATTCAATCAGCCAATCAGATTGAAGTTCAATCAGATTGGCTGATCCAATCAGCCAATCGTATTGAGCTCGCATTCTATTGGCTGATTGGAACAGCCAATAGAATGCGAGCTCAATACGATTGGCTGATTTGAGCAATGTTGCTGCAATATTGTTGAAAATCGATAAAGTAACGGCTGACATATATAATATTATATATATAAGTGATTGGTGAGATTTCAATATTTTATGTTTACCTTTGAAATTGCAATAATAATGAACAGCCAGATTACGAGTTTTGTGTTATGAGTGGCTTGGTAATAACTTGCAAGTTATTTCCACCGCTCACCTTTAATAGGGCTGCTATTACATGTTTGCAGAAAACCTGCGTTTGCGGGCAATATGGCAGCCTTGAGCTCCATACCGCACACAAATACCAGCACTGCTTTGAGCTGGTTTTACGTGGTCATGCACGATTTCCCCATAGACATCAATGGGGAGAGCCGGCTAAAAAAAAGCCTAACACCTGCAATAATGGAGCGTAAAGCTCCGTAATGCAGCCCCATTGATTCCTATGGGGAAAGAAAATTTATGTTTAAACCTAACACCCTAACATAAACCCTGAATCTAAACACCCCTAATCTTCTGCCCCTGACATCGCCAACATTACACTAAAATTAAATAAATTAAATTAACAAAATACATTTATCTAAATTACAAAAAATAATAAACACTAAATTACACAAAATAAAAAAGAAATTATCAAATATTTAAACTAATTACACCTAATCTAATAGCCCTATCAAAATAAAAAAGCCCCCCAAAATAAAAAAAAACCCTAGCTTACACTAAACTGCCAATGGCCCTTAAAGGGGCCTTTTGCGGGGCATTGCCCCAAAGAAATCAGCTCTTTTACCTGTAAAAAAAAAATACAAACATCCCCCCAACAAAACCCACCACCCACACAACCAACCCCCCCCCCAAATAAAACCTACCTATAAAACCTAAGCTCCACATTGCCCTGAAAAGGGCATTTGGATGGGCATTGCCCTTAAAAGGGCATTTAGCTCTTTTACGTTGCCCAAACTCCCTAATCTAAAATTAAAACCCACCCAATAAACCCTTAAAAAAACCTAACACTAATCCCCGTAGATTCACTTACAGTTTTTGAAGACCGGACATCCATCCTCATCCAGCCGGGAGAAGTCTTCATCCAAGCAGCAAGAAGTCCTCAACGAATCTGGGAGAAGTCTTCATCCAGACGACAAGAAGTCGTCCTCCAGGCGGGCAGAAGTCTTCATCCAGACGGCATCTTCTATCTTCATCCTTCCAACACGGAGCAGCTCCATCTTCAAGAGATCCGGTGCGGAGCATCCTCTTCTTTCGCTGTCTATTGAAGAATGAAGTTTCCTTTAAATGACATCATCCAAGATGGCGTCCCTTGAATGCGATCAGCCAATCGGAATTAAAGGGTAAAAAATCCTATTGGCTGATGCAATCAGCCAATAGGATTGAGCTTCAATCCTATTGGCTGATCCAATCAGCTAATAGGATTGAGCTCGCATTCTATTGACTGATTGGAACAGCCAATAGAATGTGAGCTCAATCCTATTGGCTGATTGGATCAGCCAATAGGATTAAAGCTCAATTCTATTGGCTGATTGCATCAGCCAATAGGATTTTTTACCCTTTAATTCCGATTGGCTATTTAATTATATTAGCCAATCGGAATTCAAGGGACACCATCTTGGATGACGTCATTTAAAGGAAACTTCATTCTTGAAGAGCCATTGAAAGATCTTGATAAAGGCCCCTGGCAGCTGAAACGCATAGATTGACTTACTCTGATTGTATCTGAACTTGATCTAAGGTTGGTTGAGAGGAATAGATAGGACAGGTACATTGATCTACTTCTCATATCGAGAAGCATCTATATGTGTAATTCCTGCCCCAGGACCTATTTCCAATCTCCAACGCACCACTAATACTCCAAACTTGGAGACCGTGATACAGACATCCTATGGATTATTGTCAATAGCGGGTTCAATCTGAACTCCTAACCGGAACCGGAACTTCTTTTTTCAAACAAGGAGACTGGATACACTATTGCAAGCGGAATACCACACACGCTGATACACCAGTACAGCGTCCTCGGGTAATACATAGAACGGAAGAATTGATTCGGACTGCAGGTATTTATATTGCTGGTAATTATAAGGACACAGTCACTGTTAAGAACGAAGACGTGGCTGCATCATTGGGGATAATATTGTAAAAGACTATCCTACAATCGCTACTACGATAAATGTTCTAAGACCCAGATATTAACTCCAAGGGTATCAATACAGCACAATTTTAATTTTGTCACTTCTGTCATAAGACAATTACCATCATTTTTATTATATGCAACTTTTTAGGACTGTTTTTTATTTGATGCCGGCATCTTATCTTTGTATTATTGTAATCAAATGTTTAAATTTTGAGAACCAGTTATCAACTTTTATATTGACTTCTAAATTATTCTAAACTATTTTAAATACATTTTATGCTATATTCTAGTATCAGCACTTTATTATATATTAATTGAGACATATTCATGCATTATTTAAGCAGCATATAGGATAAATTGCGAATCCGTTCATAAGGAGATATATATACATATTTTATTTCCATATTAATCCATAAGGATAAACATAATTATATTATTTATCTGCCCTTTATTTTCTTAACATCCTGGTAAATACCATTAATTGATAATAGTTGCTATTTTACTCTCCAGCTGTCTACAGCGCGATCCCAAACCCCCCATTCTTTCACACGTTAATAACAGTAATGTAGATTGCGGCAATGTTAGGGACATCAGATTAGGGGTTAATAAGTGTATGTAGGTGGCGACGACATTGGGGCAGCAGATTAGGGGTTAATAATATTTAACTAGGGTTTACGATGCGGGAATGCGGCGGTTTAGGGGTTTGTATATCGTTGTTTCTTTCAAAAAAGCAACAAATGGAATATTTTCTAATGATATATTTTAATTTTACGAAATTCCTAATGTTATATTATGTTTAAATCCTGATCGTAAAGGGACACTAAAGCCATAATTTTTCTTTCATGATTCAGACAGAGAATACAATTTTAAACAACATTCCAATATACTTCTATGATCTAAATAGCTTCATTGTTTATATATCCTTTGTTGAAGAAATAGCAATGCACATGGGTGAGCCAATCACACAAGGCATCTATGTGCAACCACCAATCAGCATCTACTGAGCCTATCTAGATATGCTGTTCAGCAAAGGAAATGAAGAGAATAAAATAAATTATATAATAGAAGTAAATTTGAAAACTGTTTAAAATTGCATACTCTTTCTAAATCATGAAATACAAAAATGGAGTTTTATGTCCCTTTATATATGTGTTAATTATTAAAAATGATTTCCTATTTGTGATGATACAATTGATCGCGATTTATACTTGATGTAATGTAATTTCCTAAATGATTTAGACCTTGTACTAATGTTCACACATTTTAAACATATAACTACAGTGCAAAATAGTATATTTTGTGATCTATTTGTCATTGCGGGACCTACGCAGGAATTTATAAATTAGAACAAACGGAAAGAGGCAAGTATTCCCCATATTACATTGTCATATATTCCACATGAGAACTATAAAGGACTTGTATTCCAGCATCCAAATTAATAGATCATGTTTTAAAAGAATCAGTATATTCTCTGCTTTTCCTTAATCAGTAGCGTTCATCTCCGTAACTATTCTGCCCCATATAAGATGAAAACTCTGCTTAACTCATAAGCAGCCTACTCCACTTATCCCGTGTGGGTGTGTTGACTAGTTCTTCTCTGACGTCATTATTATCTTTTCTAATTAGAGGTAGGCATGATTACTCCCAAATGCAAACAAAGCCACATGGTTTGGCTTTATTTATGCAAATCATCGCATTTAAAGTGTCTGCACAATATTGTTCTCATATGCAGGCTTAGTAGCTCCAACCTTTTATTCACTGATTTTATTACCAAATGTGTTAATCCAATGTAGGTATAAATACTAAATTCACGTATGTGCTTCCTCCTAATGACCATTAATAATTAAGCTCCAATGTGTACTATAGCACCTAAATGGACTTCTCTACCTTCACTGGTCCTTTACTTTCTACATACCTCATAATGTTGGGGTAACAAAATGTGAGTAGGCATTTATCTTGTCTTTTACTGGCCTGACTTGGTTATATTATGTACTGCACTAGGAGCTTCTTCTTGTATATGTCTCTGATCACATAATAAAGGGACAGGCACATTTAAAGGGACATCAAACCCAAATTCATGATTTAGAAAGAGCACGTCATTTTAAACAACTTTCCAATTTTCTTCTTTTATCTAATTTGCTTCATTCTCTTCATATACTTTGCTGAAAATCATATCTAGATAGGATCAGTAGCTGCTGATTGGTGGCTGCATATAGATGCCTAGTGCGATTGGCTCACCCATGTGCATTGCTATTTCTTCAATAAAGGATATCCTAAAGAATGAAGCAAATTAGATAATAGAAGTAAATTGGAATGTTGTTTAAAATGGTATTCTCTACCTGAATCGTGAAAGAAAAAATTGGGGTTTAGTGTCCCTTTAAATACATTTTCAATTTTTTCTTCTACTGCTTATTTATCAAGTATTTTTATTATCCACTTGTTAACTAAGCCATTATAATACATTTAATGATCCTTAAAGTTCAGAAAAATAAAATAAACCAACTGTAGAAAGGACTTTAGACATCACTATTTTTAGTTACTGTACAGCAAAAATGACATCTTCTTAACACACATTTGTGTATGTATGTAAATTATGTACACCCCTCACATTTTTGTAAATATTTTTTTATATCTTTTCATTTGACGACCCTGAAGAAATGACACTTTTCTACAATGTAAAGTAGTGAGTGTACAGCCTGTATAACAGTGTAAATTTGCTGCCCCTCAACATAACTCAACACACAGCCATTAATGTCTAAACCGTTGGTAACAAAAGTGAGTACACCCCTAAGTGGAAATGTCCAAATTGGGCCCAATTAGTCATGTGACTCGTTAGTGTTACAAGGGCTCAGGTGTGAATGGGGAGCAGGTGTGTTTAATTTGGTGCTATCGCTCTCACACTCTCTCATACTGGTCACTGGAAGATCAACATGGCACCTCATGGCAAAGAACTCTCTGAGGATCTGAAAAAAGGAATTGTTGCTCTACAGAAAGATGGCCTAGGCTATAAGAAGATTGCCAAGACCCTGAAACTGAGCTTCAGCATGGTGGGCAAGACCATACAGCGGTTTCACAGGACAGGTTCCACTCAGAAAAGGCCTCGCCATGGTCAACCAAAGACTACTGGAACCATGTCCTGTGGTCCGATGAGACCAACATAAACTTATTTGGTTCAGATGGTGTCAAGCGTGTGTTGCGGCAACCAGATGAGGAGTACAAAGACAAGTCTACAGTCAAGCATGGTGGTGGGAGTGTTGTGGTCTGGGCTTGCATGAGTGCTGCCGGCACTGGGGAGCTACAGTTTATTGAGGGAATCATGAATGCCAACATGTACTGTGACATACTGAAGCAGAGCATGATCCCCTCCCTTTGGAGACTGGGCCGCAGGGCAGTATTCCAACATGATAACGACCCCAAACACACCTCCAAGACGACCACTGCCTTGCTAAAGAAGCTGAGTGTAAAGGTGATGGACTGGCCAAGCATGTCTCCAGACCTAAACACTATTGAGCATCTGTGGGGCATCCTTAAACGGAAGGTGGGGGAGCGCAAGGTCTCTAACATCCACCAGCTTTGTGATGTCGTCATGGAGTGGAAGATGACTCCAGTGGCAACCTGTGAAGCTCTGCTGAACTCCATGCCCAAGAGGGTTAAGGCAGTGCTGAAAAATAATGGTGGCCACACAAAATATTGACACTTTGGACCCAATTTGGACATTTCTACTTAGGGGTGTACTCACTTTTGTTGCCAACGGTTTAGACATTAATGGCTGTGTGTTGAGTTATTTTGAGGGGGCAGAAAATTCACACTGTTATACAGGCTGAACACTCACTACTTTACATTGTAGCAAAGGATCATTTCTTTATTGTTGTCACATGAAAAGATATAATAAAATATTTACAAAAATGTGAGGGGTGTACTCACTTTTGTGAGATATTGTACATATATCACACACACATACATATATATATTTATTTATTTATTTATAAAATATTTTACCAGGAAGGATACATTGAGATTTCTCTCGTTTTCAAGTATGTCCTGGGATCACAAAACATTGCATTGATACAATAGGGCACAATAAAATACAAAAACAATAATAATAATAATACACAATATATGAAAACATTTAACAGAGCAGGTACGAAATATTTAATCAACCATGACAGGAGCATTCTGTTTTGAGATATGTATAGAGGGATCTCTTAAAGGATTTTAGGCTTGGGGAAGTTTTTAAAGTGTGAGGGAGGTCATTCCATAATTGTGGCGCTCTGTAGGAAAAGGAGGATCGAGCTGCTTTTTTTTTTGTATTGAGGCAAGCTAAATAATGTGCTGTTATTGGATCGGAGGTTATAGGAGGTGGGAATAGCAGGGGAGAGCATTCTGCTCAGGTAGGGTGGGAGCTTCCCAGAAAGGCTCTTAAAGACAAGGCAAGAAAGATGGAGGGTGCGTCTGGATTCCAGAGACAGCCAGTTTAGTTCTTTTAGCATGTCACAATGGTGGGTCCTGTAGTTACATTGTAGCACAAAGCGGCAGAACGAGTTATATAACGTATTTAGTTTATTAAGGTGAGTTTGCGGAGCAGGTGCATATACTATGTCCCCATAATCCAAGATAGGCATCAGCATTTGCTGTACAATCTTTTCCTTTACTGTAGGGCTGAGGCAAGATTTGTTTCTGTACAGGGCACCTAGTTTTGGATAAAGTTTAGAGGCAAGTTTTTCTATGTGGAGTCCAAAAGATAGATTGGGGTCTAACAACATACCTAAGTATTTAAAAGAGTGGACTGCGGTCAGCGTGCAATTGGATTTTGTTTTGATGCGAAGATGGGAATTTTGTAATTTTTGTATTTTAGGTCCCGTTCCAAAGATCATTGTGACCGTTTTGTCAGTGTTTAAGAAGAGTTTGTTTTTCGAGATCCACTTCTCTACTTCTGTGAACTGGTCTTGGAGCACTGCTTCAAGCTGCAGCAGATCAGATTTGTTTGCATAGATTACCGTGTCGTCTGCGTACATGTGTACAGTTGAGGATTTGCAGACATTAGGCAAATCATTTATAAATAATGTGAATAGTAGGGGGCCGAGAATGGAACCTTGGGGAACACCACACGTGACTGGGAGAGGGAGGGAGTCACTGTTAGAGACAGAGACATATTGTGATCGATCCGATACATATGATTTAAACCAGGTTAACAAGCGATCAGCAATACCAGAGTTTTTTAGTTTGAGAAGTAGTAGGTCATGGTCCACTGTGTCAAAAGCCTTTGCAAAATCAAGGAAAATAGCTCCAGTTAGTTCTCCTTGTTCCATGCCAGTTTGGATGTCGTTGCAAACTTTTAGGAGGGCAGTTGTAGTGGAGTGATTCGGTCTAAAACCTGATTGATCAGGGGTCAGATAGTTAGAAAGTTAATAATACTCGCATAATTGCGTATGGACGCATTTTTCTAAGATTTTTGACAATACAGGGAGCAATGATATAGGACGATAGTTAGAAACCAAGGTTAACTCCCCACTTTTATGAATAGGCACTACTCTTGCAGTTTTCCAGAGTTTGGGTATGTATCCAGACACCAAGGATTCATTAATTAGGGTTGCGACAGGCTTAGCAATTGCCGGCGCACTGAGCTTCAACAGCATTGCTGGGATTTGATCAGGTCCTGACTGGTTTTTCATTTTTAGATTATCGAGGTGTTTCTTAATGACATTGAAGGGTACAGGTCTAAAATTGAACTTTTCTATATTGGGTCTTTGCTGTTTTAGTGGGGCCTGATCCACATTTGTAGCTTCAGGATGCGTGCCATTTATTAGTTTGTCAATCAGGGTGGTGGAGCATCCTACAAAATAATTGTTAAAGGCATTTGCTACTTCTAAGGGGAGCTGCAGGTTTTGGTTATCCACATTGACAGTGGAGGGTTGGGAGTGGATTGGTGGATTTTGTAGGTTATTTATGAGTTTCCAAAACTTTCTAGGGTTACATATATTATTGTTCAGATTTTCACAGAAATATTGCGCCTTAGCCAATTTTGTTTGTTTAGTACATATATTTCGCCATTGTCTATATACACAGTGATCATTCATAGAGCCAGTATGCTTGACCTTTGACCACAATGAGTCTCGAAATTGGTACATTTGAATGAGGTCAGCTGTGATCCAATTTAAGTGTGCTCCTTTTACTCTCACCTTACGCAGCGGTGCATGTAAATTCCAAACTTGTAGGAGTTCAGACTGAAAGAATTCAACTGCAGAGTCTAGATCTGGGATTAGGTTTAATCTGTGCCAGGGGAGGTTCTTGATGTCATTTAGAAATGATTGAAGATTAAATTTTTTGAAGGACCTGGTGATTTTAACCTTGGGAGAGGATTTAGTAGCCTTTATTTTGCGCACACAGTAAACTAAGCAGTGGTCACTGAAATTGTTAGGGAGAACACCTGCCTCCTGGATTCGGTTGGGAGAAGTGGAGAGAATCCAGTCGAGCAGGGTATGATTATGGCTTTTGATGTTTATGCGAGTTGGGGAGGAGATTAATTGCGTTAGCTGCAAAGATTTAAACAGCGAGCGACAACTGTTATTTTTTGGATTCAGCCAATCGATGTTAAAATCTCCAAAAACCATAATTTCACTTTTTGGATTTTAAATTATGGATTCACTAAGGAACTGTGCTATGTCCGAAATGGAATTACAGTGCACAAAGGAGAGGCCTTTTTTAGCTGGAAGGCTAGGAATGGAATTTTCTGGGGGACCAGGGTTAGACTGTACATCATTTGCAAGGGCAAGTAGCATAAGGAATAGGAATTTGGACATAGTTTTTGTTTGGCTATATAGTGAATGGCATACTTTATAATTTTGTGAGGTGGGGGTAGGAGGGCTATTTTTTATAACTCTCCACCAGCACTCAGCAGATAAGTTACAGCAACAGAGCAGGCCATGGTGTATGATAATTTGTTTTCCAGTTTGAGGTGGGTGATTATGGCGGCAATGGCGGCAATCAAGTGAACAAATTTGGAGTGAGAAAACGGTTGTCACGAATATCAGTATGGTCATATTTTGATACATGTTAGTGCTATGAGGTGTGTAGGTGAAAATAAATCAAAAATAGTACAATATAAAAAAGAAATATATATATATATATATATATATTCCTCTCCAAAGGTATGCACTCCTCATCAAAAGTAATGGCCAAGGTGCTAACAGAGTAAATCCAAATCCAGCATGTAGAAAGCACTCAATGGACTTTGTCAATAAGCGAAAAAACTTTTATTCCACAATTAATGATGTTCTTTTTTTTTTTTTTTTTTAAATATTTTTTATTGAGGGTAAAAGAGTTACAAATATACAGTTTGCTTGATTACACAGAGTAATATATAAAGTCAGGAAACTAGAAAAAAAAAAAGAAAAAAAAAAAAAAGACACATGCTCTTGCACCTGACTACTACTGGAAATACAAACCTCTCTTGGTTCAATATACATATACATAAATTTGGAGAGCAAACTGAAAAGCTACCCTCTAATTTTCTCCCTCATAAACAATAGAGGCCACTTTTGGACCTCAAATAATGTAACTCACGAAACTGAGGGTTTTTGTATACGATAGACCGCTCTTGGGTCTATAATGGACAAACGCACCTCCTATGCCTGCCAGGGCCTCAGAATTGCCAAGAAATCTATAGAAACAGAGGAGGGTAAATGATCAATTATGAACATTAGTAGGTTGGACAACTTATACAGAAGTAAAAATGTTTTATATAATCAACATCTATTGGAGAACATTTGTCAGGAGGGGCACCATAGCAGGATAACTGAAACTTGGACCAACTGCACCTAAGTTATTAGCTAGGCTGTATATGTGGTACCACCCCAGGACTGAAAAATATATTTGGATAGCTACATATTGAGACTTAGTAATAGGGGGCATTGAAGTTACCAGGACCTCCCCTAGGCTCCTAAAATATATTAGTTAGAAGAAAAAAGTGGCGTGGGGGGGGGGGGATCAATCATAAACAAGTGAGAAATATAGCCCCTCTAGATTACAATTGGAAGTGACGAACAAGACTCTAAGGCCTAGATTAGAAGTTTAGGAATTCTAAATATTGACTTAAAGGGAGGGGAAATAACTCTATATGAAACTACTACCGCTAGGAGTCAGGGCCAATAATTACGTACCCCACTGCCTTGGCCACTGACAGCAGGGCTGCAAATTGTTCTATCCCGATAAGTGGTACCTCCCCGGTAATAGCTATGCATGTTTACTTTCTAAACAGGTCAAAATAAGTGTGTGTGGGAGTGACAGGTAGAGCAATTCATATTCATATTTTGTCCTTGACATTAGTCTCCCCCCCCCATTTCAAGTGTCACCCCATTCAGCCTGAGGGTACAATGTAATCCAATAGGGGGCATTCTGAAGAAAATAAATCCCTTATTGAATTCAGGATATACTATATCTTAACTGTGCAATCTATGCTGCTCTAAGAAGAAAAAAAAGAAAAAATGGGCTAACTTCTATCTGAGATTGTATAAGCGGTGCAGTTAAATACCATCTACCCAGCACATATGCAATCCTCAACATCTGACTAGTAACAGAGATACAACTAATGTAAAATATTGTGCCAGTATGAACGTTACTAAGATAATCCTTTCTAATATGAAGAAACTATATACAATATAGTCTGAATTGTAATTTACAGAATGTGGATAAACTCAACACACTTTCCTGCAATGGCATAAAGTCACACATTCATTGAAAAAAAAAAAAGAATAAAAAAAAAAAACATTGTACCATGTTTACATAGGATTGCAATATGCAGCGTGATAGCAGTACAGTAAAATAGGAAAGGTACAGGCCACATCTAATTGTCAGCTACAAAGCAACAGTTATTTAGTTCTATCAGATACTACAGAGCTATGGCTAAATAAACGGTGAGGAGCCTATTATAATATTAATATTAATACTGGGAACAGCTTTATCTACCCTGTGCAGTACCATTCTCTTTTAAAATCTAGGTTGATATTTTCTGGATATAGGCGCTCAGCTGTCTAGTGAATATTTACTCAGAAATTGCTACTAGAACCTCCAACATGACATTATAAATCTTAAAGGCACAACATACTCATCTGGTTAAAAAGCATACTAAAAGTCTCATAGGCATTATGTCCCAAATTCTCCAGACTCTAGCTCAGAAGCCTTCATGTATGAGAATATAAGAGTTACACATAAAGGATAGCGTTAACAAGCAGAGGAGTAGTCAGCATCTCAAGATTCTCATAGTCACCATTACCCTACGCCTGTACTGTCCATACGGTGCCGATAACTGTCTATGTGTAGGGCCTTTATACTGCCAAACCAGGGAGTGTTCAGCCTGGAGGATCCTGCAGCAACAGCTTCGGCAAAGAGACGCATCAGATTTTTCACCCTCAGGGTGTATTGGCTCTCTGTCTCATACGCCTGTGGTGTCCCCGCTATTTGTTGGCCCACACGGCCTGATATATTTTCTCCTAGTGGGAGCTGAACACCAAGGGTCAAAGACAGCGAGTAAGCCCCCTTCTCCATGAAGACCCACCCGTCTGTAGTTGAACCGGACCAATTCTTAGGAGGTAGGGCTTTCTTCCCCCATTGTGGTGTGGACAGAAAAGTCCCTTCCTTGTCTTGAGGCTCGGCTCTATCCCACCATGCAGCTGACCGGTCAATCAAATATCCACCAAGCAGGGGCTCCCCAGGCGAATGCGTCGCATCTGATTTAGTCTTACTGCTGTTATCACATATAGGTAAATCCGCTGCAGGGACAGTTAATACATCTGTTTCCTCACAGGGAACTCCCTTTATAGGCTGCTCAGCACTATGCGAAGCCACGACTTGCACTGCTGACACTTTTTGAATTAATGCAGTGAGCCTCCGATCCAGACACACAAAATGGTTATGTAGCATTTGAAGTATCTCTGACTCCCATCCACCTATCCCCTCCATGTTCAACTTCTAAATGGCCCTTTTTCATGTATGCAGGGACTCTTGTATTCAGATCTATCACTGATGAACTTGGTTAGTTCTGTGTACTGCTGTGTATGAGCTGGCTGGTGTTTTAAGCGGTATATGTACCCCAGAGCAACAGATCAGTGGGGGAGAGAAGAGTTATGCAGCAGTATCGCTGGGGAAGATGGCGGCTCACGCCACAAGTTCAGGTCCCTGCTAGCAGTGGAGGAATAGGTGCAGCAAGACTTTAGCCCTGTGTAAGTAGCTGCAGCGTATGGTCTTCTATTTGCGCTGTCAGATTAGCATATAGCCGAGGCCGGATGAGCAGTGACCCGGGTATGTGACAGGACGTACCTTTTACTGCCACTGTTATGGGTCAGAGTTCTCTGCCCAGGTCCCGGCTGCGATCGGTTACTGCGCCCTTCTAAGCCACTGCAGAGCCATCTGACGAGTGGTACTGGGATAGAGGCTGCCCAGTAGAGCTCAGAATCTCTCCTTATACAGGGCGATGCAGGCTTCTTTGTGTCCCAGAATGGAATAACTCCGGTGCTTGCCCAAGGGGTGATCGTTAGTTTTCAGGCCAGGGCCTCTAAATCACAGCGTGTGGTATAGTATCCAGCTAAATAAGGGTATGTAGCTGATAGTCGCCTGCTCTCAGTAGTATTGTTGTAGGGTATTATAAAAAAGAATAAAAAAAGGAATATATTTTTGGCCAGAATTATAGTGATTAATAAAATTTGATTTGCAGAGCTACAGACACACACGTCTGTTCACTCTGCTGGTTAGCTCCGCCTAATGATGATCTTTTAATTGTGGAATAAAAGTTTTCTCACTTATTGACAAAGTCCATTAAGTGCTTTCTACATGCTGGATATATATATATATATATATATATATATATATACATACGGTATAAGGGGGGAACAAGAGGGGGGGAGGGGGAAGGGGGATTCGAATACAGTATGCTCTATGCCAGCACAAATCATATCAACTAAATAAATTAATATAAGTCCTCAAAGTGGATGTCAAACCTGTGAGTCCAGGGAAATATAAGCCCCTCCTCTATATGCATGACAAAACGCTAGTCATAGGTATATACAAAAACATATATAGCTTTAATATTACAAAAATGTATGAGAACGAGTAAAATATCCAATAAAATCTATAACCTAAGTATAGCAAGAAATACCTATCTACCAATGGCCATTGGAAAAAAGAGAAGGTACAATGTCCGTGATGAACACTCAAATATTGTCAGATGGTATCAGGGGACAAGTCTATGTCAGAAATATGCAACATATGAGTCCAAAACATGCAGACAGTATCCAAAATGTATTGATGAGTGGCAGCAGCAGCAGTTCATGTAAGCAATGGTATGCCAAGCAAAGTGAGCATGAAGTAAAGCAGTTCAGCAGTATAGCATAGCGGGATGACAGGCAGATGATATTATGAGTCAAAGTTCAGTCATATAGCATTACAAAGCATGGTAAATGTTCCCAGAAGTGGCTGGGAGTACTTGCTACGGGGTGCTACCTATTGCCGAAGGGACCCGTAGTGTTGACAAGTACTATGGACTGATCTCACCCGTCTTCATTTAGGAAGTGGCATCCGTGTTCAGGTAGATGACGAGCTAAACTCGGTGAAATGCTGACCATATCGTTCCTCCTTTGTAGCCAAGTGCAATGAAGCAGCTGCGTCTCTTGTGTATACCATCAAACAGTGGCAATGGTACTGTCAACATCCCAATGGTCCAAGGATTTCAGGATCCTCAACTGGCCTAGCTGAGGTATGTAGTGCAAACTACTCTTACACGTGTTTCGCCGCCAGGGCAACTCTGTGCGGCTTTTTCAAAGCGTGCCTTTCCTGTTTGTGTATATTCCCCGTTGGGAATTTAAGCTCAATTCGGAAGTACGATCTTAGTACTTCCTGTGAGTCATATGTTCACCTGTTAAGATGGTATCTTGCTGTTAAGGAGGTATTCATCAAACTTATGTATTCTGATTAAACTCGTTCAGCATTTTCTAATATATTTAGTATCTAGCGTCCTATTTACAAAACCTATTTACATGCATATATATAGTTAGAAAATTAGATAGAAGAGGGGCTTAAATATGAAGATATTTGGGTGTTATTGATCTATGGATCTAGTGTATTAACACATAAAGATAACAGTGATGGAATCATTAACATGTGAAATATCTTTGTCATATTGCTATGATGTCAAGACTTGAAGTGTACACTGATTCATAACTATCCTATTTGCATGGACAAAGTCCAATCTATGACATTATTACATTTGAGATAAAGGTAGATTTAAACCATATATATCTACAGTCATGATGAGAGATTTCATAGCAAATATGAACGGATCCTATCATTACAGGAAGGGGGCAAAGTTTATTTCTTCATTCATGCCTTTAGGTTTGAGAGTATTCGTATTGTAAATCCATTTACATTCCATCTGGAGCAATTTTTTATCAAGGTCACCACCTCTACCATGTAAATCTATAAGTTCCAGGCCCATCGCCCTGAGACCTATTGGAGAGCTATTGTGGTGTGTAAAAAAGTGTTGTGCTACACTACTATCATTGAGATTCTTACTTTTAATGTCCCTCTTGTGTTCCAATACCCTTTCTTTTAGTGCTTTATAGGTTTTACCCACATAGAATTGGGGGCATGAACATGATATAGCATATACCACTCCTTCACTTTTACAGGTGATGTGCCCCTTTATTGTGTGTCTTCTACCCTCAGCATCTGTTATGTAGGTACCTTTATGTATGTATTTACATACACTACATTTACCACATATAAAGTTGCCATCCTTAGTTTTATAATTTTGAAGCCAATTTTTACTTTTAGTTGTACTTGTAAAGTGACTGTGCACTAATTTGTCCTGAAGATTTGGTGATCTTCTGGGGGTCATAAGTGGGGTCTCATCCAATATTGTTTTTATAACGGGGTCTATCATTAAGATTTCCCAGTGTTTGGATAGTATAGATCTTATATCGTTCCATTTGTTATGGTATGTAGATATAAATCTTACTGTACTGTTTCTTGCCTGTGGTTTATCATTTTTAGTGTACAGTATACAGTCCCTTGTTTTCTCTTTGACTTTGTGGTAGCTATGTTTTAGATTGTTGTGAGAATAACCCCTATCTAAGAGTCTATGTGTCAATTTCTTGGCATGGATTTCAAAGGTTTCTGATGTAGAGCAATTTCCTTTGCATCTCAAATATTGGCCATAGGGGATGCCTTTTAATACTGACTCTATATGGTGGCTTTCTGCTAATAGGACCGTGTTGGCTGCCGTGTCTTTCCTATACATCTCGGTGACAATCACTCCGTCCCTAATCATAATCTGCAGGTCTAGGAAATTGATGGTATTCCTACTTGACGTGCATGTAAATTTTAGGTTTAAATTGTTATTGTTTAATAATTGAAAGAATTGTTGTAATTCTACATCTGTCCCATGCCACAACACTAGGATGTAGCGTGCCCAAAGGCAATTTTTTTCTTCATATTCTGACAGAATGTTACTTATATAGTCAATATATATATATATATATACACATACACTTTGGAGCCCTTTCCATTCAAATACTTAGAAGAAAATTTTCCTTTTATTTCTAAATATTTATTTCTATATATATATCTGTATATATATTTATACCTTAATATATTCATAGAGATAAATAGATATAAATAAATATTTAAAAAAAAAACATCAGATATATAGAAAAATAAATATGTATAAATAAAAAGAACATTTTATGCTATGTAAAGAACATAGCAATGTAAAATATGTATTACTCCCTTCAGGTTAGCGCTGTAGGTCTAACACAGTGTCTGGTTACCGTGCAAGCGATAAGTGTTAGGTTCTATTTTTTTTTAAAGGGACAGTAAAAACCAAATTAAACTTTCATGAATCAGATAGGGCATGCAATTTCCAATGTACTTTTATCATCAAATTTGCTTTGTTCTCTTGGTATTCTTAGTTGAAAGCTAAACCTAGGTAGGCTCGTATGCTAATTTCTAAGCCCTTGAAGGCTGCTCTTATCTGAAAGCATTTGACAGTTTTTCACAGCTAAAGGGCGTTAGTTCATGTTTGACATGTTTGCTATATAGATAACATTGTGCTCACGCCCGTGAAGTTATTTAAGAGTCAGCACTAATTGTCTGGAATGCAAGTCCATCAAAAGATCTGATATATGGAGGCAGTCTGCAAAGTATATTAATAACAGTGTCGTTTATGCAAAACTGGGGAAAGGTAAATAAATGGAGTATCTATCTTTTTAAACAATAACATTTTTGGTGTTTACTGTCCCTTTAAATTGAGCTCTCCATTAAAGTCTATGGGGAGAAATTAATGCGGTTGGGATATCTTACGTTCTACAGTTAGTGCTCATCGGGTTTTGCTATCCCACTTGTGTTACAAGTTCACTTTCAGTTGTATTAGCGCTCAAGCGTGAATGCCAAATACAGCTTCACTTGTAATCTGGCCCTTAATGTCTCTTTAAGGCTTTTTATCTTATTAGAAATTCTCAATATCACAGTTTTTAATTATCCCTTAACCTGACATGATTGCAATATATAAATCTAGAGTAATAAATATAATCATTTGCAACACACTAAGATTAATCTTTTATGTATATTTTGCACTCTATGGTAATTCAACAAGTCAAACATGGAATGTTAGATGCAGCAGAAAGTTTACATTTCTCATAATTGTCATAGTGTTGAAAATCTAATATACAATACACTCAGGGAAATGTTCAAATACAAAAATGGAAGAAGTATGTGATAAATATGGAACTCTAAACTATCCAAACAAAAGAATATCACAGTGAGGCCAGCTGTTAATTATAATGATAAATTATTAATGTTTTAGACTTGTGCATTAAATTACTTTATTCCGAACAATTTTCGTAGACAGATTGAGAGTGACAGATTAATGTCCTTAGAATAAACCAGGAATTAAAGACATCTAGGGGGAAAGAATATGCTGGAGCATAGTTGCCAACTTTCCTGTTTTTCCTGGGACAGTCCCGTTTTTTGGCTTCTTATCCTTGCCCTTTAAGTTTGTCCCTTCAATGCAGTGTGTATATATACGTATATCTATCTATCTATCTATCTATCTATCTATCTATATATATATATAGTTTATTTATCTTGTGTGCAGTACAGTACTCCAACCACAGAGGGTGCTGTGTCATTAGTCTCATTGCTTAGATTATTATTATTTTTTTTGTAGTTTTCTTTATCTGATTCTGTTGTATCCTGTTACACTAAAGTTTAGCAGTGGGAGGTCACGTTTTAGGACAGGGAATATCTGATCTCTGGTTGATTTTCACTTGTATTGGCTGAATATTTATCATGCACCTGTAAATTAGCGCTCCCAAAAATGTCACCTACTTGTGAAACTTTCAATAGTATCTTAGCAAGTATTGTTCTCAGCAGTTCCAAAACAGCAGTTAGCAGGTTAAACATACTAAGGTAAGTTCACTGTTTAATTTCAGGCTGTGTAACATCTATACAAACTAGGGTGCTTTGTGGTGTCCTGCTATACAGATGATGAAGGGTTAATAATTTAACCCTTGTTTGCTTATGTTTGTACTTGCTATAAAGGTATTATTCCTATGTCAATTATGTACTTGAGAGTAAGGGAGGTGATGAGGAGCTTGACACTTTTATTGTAATTAAAGGGCTATAACAGTGCATAAAGAAAATACTCTGATATGCTAGAGCAATTTGATTGTTGCACTATTGTTTGAATATAACCATGTGTTTGCAAAATGATTAATCATATAGTTAAAGTCAGTTCCAATAAACTACTGGGAACTAGCTGAGCACATCTGGTGAGAAAATAACAAAGACAAATGTGTGTAGTCACCAATCAACAGATAGCTCCCAGTAGTGCATTGCTGCTGCCCAGGATATCTACATTTCATTTTTAACCAGGTTGCTTAAGAGAACAAAGTAGAAGTGAATTTAAAAAGTACATGCTGTGGGGCCTATTTATCAAACTCCGTATGGAGCTTAATGCCCCCCTGTTTCTGGCGAGCCTTTCCGTAACCAGTCCATCTGCTCTGAGGCGATGGACAGACATCGCCGGAAATCACCCCCTGCTAGCGGTTCACAAGAACTGCTGGTGCAATGATAAATGCAGAGAGCGTATGCTGTTGGCATTTATTGATGTGCAGCAGACATGATCCGCAATATCGGATCATGTCCGCTCACACGTTCTTAAATAGGCCCCTCTGTCCGAATCATAAAGTTTAATTTAAACTTTCCTGTCCCTTTAGTGATCTTCAGTTTTCATTGGGGAAACTCAATTTTGGTGGTAAAAACATTTTCTTCTTGTTCGGAATGTCTATGTTGCTGGTTGGAATGAGATAGCTTTTCCATCGTATTCAGCTAAAATGACAGCTCAAGGGGGACCTCATGGTGTGACTTCAAAGTATTTCTTTACTAATTCAATGGGAGGTCATTGTTTCAGCAGATTGGTAAGTGATGTCGTTAATTATGTATGAAGGGAGAGTCACTCTTCATTTAGACAATATAGGAGTTGTTCTGGCTAGAAATAAATTATGAGGTTCCTTTCCTCTGGTGGTTGATCTGCTGAGGTTGTTTGAACAGTGCATTTTCTTGTGAAGTTGAATGACGTGGCTGATAGTCTCTCCCTTTTTTAGTTAAATCACTCCTCACTTGCTTTAACTCCATAGATGAATCCAGAAGCAGTGCTGAATCAGCAGGGCAGCTTTGCCAGCCTGTTTATTATGTGAAGAAAAGTGCTCACAGTATCTGGAGGGCATACATACAGGTATAGATAGAATATTTGGATGTTATTCCTGGTATGTATGTATTGATTGATTAATTCATGCATTCAACTGGAAGGGGGTTGGAGGCACTGTTGAGGTGGATGCTTGACTGGATCAGGTTTGGGATTCCAGTGGCCATGGTATATAGTAGACTTGCACCATTAACGTTTATGTATCATTTGTTGGTTTGGGAAGACATGAAAAAATATTTCTGGATTTGTATGGATGCTTATTGTCTGGTTGTGTTTTCCATGTTAAAGATGACAGTGGTGTTTTTTCCAGTATTTGTATGAATATGGAGCTTTTATTGGCACCATTTGCATGTGGCAGTGTGATTAGATTATCTTCTATTGGTGGTGGCTGCTACACGGCTCCTGTCTTTGTTATGGGACTCTTTTATTGCTCGTAAATGGGGATACGTAATCTCAATTTATTTAAATTTTTATGATGGAGCAGCAACTGAGGCTAGTATTTTAGGGATTAGTGAGGGCAGGATAAATGACATTAGATGGTGGGCCATGAGTAAATGTTGGACTTTATTTTGTCTGGTAATTGTTTCATGTTTTTGTTTTTTTTGTCTTTTTATGTCCTGTTCATTTCTTTCATGTAATTAGCAAGAGTCCATGAGCTAGTGACGTATGGGATATACATTCCTACCAGGAGGGGCAAAGTTTCCCAAACCTCAAAATGCCTATAAATACACCCCTCACTACACCCACAATTCAGTTTTACAAACTTTGCTTCCGATGGAGGTGGTGAAGTAAGTTTGTGCTAGATTCTACATTGATATGCGCTCCGCAGCAAGTTGGAGCCCGGTTTTCCTCTCAGCGTGCAGTGAATGTCAGAGGGATGTGAGGAGAGTATAGCCTATTTGAATGCAGTGATCTCCTTCTACGGGGTCTATTTCATAGGTTCTCTGTTATCGGTCGTAGAGATTCATCTCTTACCTCCCTTTTCAGATCGACGATATACTCTTATATATACCATTACCTCTGCTGATTCTCGTTTCAGTACTGGTTTGGCTTTCTACAAACATGTAGATGAGTGTCCTGGGGTAAGTAAATCTTATTTTCTGTGACACTCTAAGCTATGGTTGGGCACTTTGTTTATAAAGTTCTAAATATATGTATTCAAACATTTATTTGCCTTGACTCAGAATGTTCAACTTTCCTTATTTTTCAGACAGTCAGTTTCATATTTGGGATAATGCATTTGATTTAATCATTTTTTCTTACCTTCAAAAATTTGACTCTTTTCCCTGTGGGCTGTTAGGCTCGCGGGGGCTGAAAATGCTTCATTTTATTGCGTCATTCTTGGCGTGGACTTTTTTGGCGCAAAAATTCTTTTCCGTTTCCGGCGTCATACGTGTCGCCGGAAGTTGCATCATTTTTTGACGTTATTTTGCGCCAAAAATGTCGGCGTTCCGGATGTGGCGTCATTTTTGGCGCCAAAAGCATTTAGGTGCCAAATAATGTGGGCGTCTCATTTGGCGCTAAAAAATATGGGCGTCGCTTTTGTCTCCACATTATTTAAGTCTCATTTTTCATTGCTTCTGGTTGCTAGAAGCTTGTTCTTTGGCATTTTTTCCCATTCCTGAAACTGTCATTTAAGGAATTTGATAAATTTTGCATTATATGTTGTTTTTTCTCTTACATATTGCAAGATGTCTCACGTTGCATCTGAGTCAGAAGATACTACAGGAAAATCGCTGTCTAGTGCTGGACCTACCAAAGCTAAGTGTATCTGCTGTAAATTTTTGGTAGCTATTTCTCCGGCTGTTGTTTGTATTAATTGTCATGACAAACTTGTTAATGCAGATAATATTTCCTTTAGTAAAGTACCATTGTCTGTTGCAGTTCCTTCAACATCTAAGGTGCAGAATGTTCCTGATAATATAAGAGATTTTGTTTCTGAATCCATCAAGAAGGCTATGTCTGTTATTTCTCCTTCTAGTAAACGTAAAAAATCTTTTAAAACTTCTCTCCCTACAGATGAATTTTTAAATGAACATCATCATTCTGATTCTGATGACTCTTCTGGTTCAGAGGATTCTGTTTCAGAGATTGATGCTGATAAATCTTCATATTTATTTAAAATGGAATTTATTCGTTCTTTACTTAAAGAAGTACTAATTGCTTTAGAAATAGAGGATTCTGGTCCTCTTGATACTAATTCTAAACGTTTAGATAAGGTATTTAAATCTCCTGTGGTTATTCCAGAAGTTTTTCCTGTTCCTAATGCTATTTCTGCAGTAATTTCCAAAGAATGGGATAAATTGGGTAATTCATTTATTCCTTCTAAACGTTTTAAGCAATTATATCCTGTACCGTCTGACAGGTTAGAATTTTGGGACAAAATCCCTAAAGTTGATGGGGCTATTTCTACCCTTGCTAAAACGTACTACCATTCCTACGTCAGATGGTACTTCGTTTAAAGATCCTTTAGATAGGAAAATTGAATCCTTTCTAAGAAAAGCTTATCTGTGTTCAGGTAATCTTCTTAGACCTGCTATATCATTGGCTGATGTTGCTGCAGCTTCAACTTTTTGGTTGGAAACTTTAGCGCAACAAGTAACAAATCATGATTCTCATGATATTATTATTCTTCTTCAGCATGCTAATAATTTTATCTGTGATGCCATTTTTGACATTATCAGAGTTGATGTCAGGTTTATGTCTCTAGCTATTTTAGCTAGAAGAGCTTTATGGCTTAAGACTTGGAATGCTGATATGGCTTCTAAATCAACTCTACTTTCCATTTCTTTCCAGGGTAACAAATTATTTGGTTCTCAGTTGGATTCTATTATCTCAACTGTTACTGGTGGGAAAGGAACTTTTTTACCACAGGATAAAAAATCTAAAGGTAAAAACAGGGCTAATAATCGTTTTCGTTCCTTTCGTTTCAACAAAGAACAAAAGCCTGATCCTTCATCCTCAGGAGCAGTTTCAGTTTGGAAACCATCTCCAGTCTGGAATAAATCCAAGCCTGCTAGAAAGGCAAAGCCTGCTTCTAAGTCCACATGAAGGTGCGGCCCTCATTCCAGCTCAGCTGGTAGGGGGCAGGTTACGTTTTTTCAAAGAAATTTGGATCAATTCTGTTCACAATCTTTGGATTCAGAACATTGTTTCAGAAGGGTACAGAATTGGTTTCAAGATGAGACCTCCTGCAAAGAGATTTTTTCTTTCCCGTGTCCCTGTAAATCCAGTGAAAGCTCAAGCATTTCTGAATTGTGTTTCAGATCTAGAGTTGGCTGGTGTAATTATGCCAGTTCCAGTTCCGGAACAGGGGATGGGGTTTTATTCAAATCTCTTCATTGTACCAAATAAGGAGAATTCCTTCAGACCAGTTCTGGATCTAAAAATATTGAATCGTTATGTAAGGATACCAACGTTCAAGATGGTAACTGTAAGGACTATCTTGCCTTTTGTTCAGCAAGGGAATTATATGTCCACAATAGATTTACAGGATGCATATCTGCATATTCCGATTCATCCAGATCATTATCAGTTCCTGAGATTCTCTTTTCTGGACAAGCATTACCAGTTTGTGGCTCTACCGTTTGGCCTAGCTACAGCTCCAAGAATTTTTACAAAGGTTCTCGGTGCCCTTCTGTCTGTAATCAGAGAACAGGGTATTGTGGTATTTCCTTATTTGGACGATATCTTGGTACTTGCTCAGTCTTTACATTTAGCAGAATCTCATACGAATCGACTTGTGTTGTTTCTTCAAGATCATGGTTGGAGGATCAATTTACCAAAAAGTTCATTGATTCCTCAGTCAAGGGTAACCTTTCTGGGTTTCCAGATAGATTCAGTGTCCATGACTCTGTCTTTAACAGACAAGAGACGTCTAAAATTGATTTCAGCTTGTCGAAACCTTCAGTCACAATCATTCCCTTCGGTAGCCTTATGCATGGAAATTCTAGGTCTTATGACTGCTGCATCGGACGCGATCCCCTTTGCTCGTTTTCACATGCGACCTCTTCAGCTCTGTATGCTGAATCAATGGTGCAAGGATTACACAAAGATATCTCAATTAATATCTTTAAAACCAATTGTTCGACACTCTCTAACGTGGTGGACAGATCACCATTGTTTAATTCAGGGGGCTTCTTTTGTGCTTGCGACCTGGACTGTAATTTCAACAGATGCAAGTCTCACAGGTTGGGGAGCTGTGTGGGGATCTCTGACGGCACAAAGAGTTTGGGAATCTCAGGAGGTGAGATTACCGATCAATATTTTGGAACTCCGTGCAATTTTCAGAGCTCTTCAGTTTTGGCCTCTTCTGAAGAGAGAATCGTTCATTAGTTTTCAGACAGACAATGTCACAACTGTGGCATACATCAATCATCAAGGAGGGACTCACAGTCCTCTGGCTATGAAAGAAGTATCTCGAATTTTGGTTTGGGCGGAATCCAGCTCCTGTCTAATCTCTGCGGTTCATATCCCAGGTGTAGACAATTGGGAAGCGGATTATCTCAGTCGCCAAACGTTGCATCCGGGCGAATGGTCTCTTCACCCAGAGGTATTTCTTCAGATTGTTCAAAGGTGGGAACTTCCAGAAATAGATCTGATGGCGTCTCATCTAAACAAGAAACTTCCCAGATATCTGTCCAGATCCCGGGATCCTCAGGCGGAGGCAGTGGATGCATTATCACTTCCTTGGAAGTATCATCCTGCCTATATCTTTCCGCCTCTAGTTCTTCTTCCAAAAGTAATCTCCAAGATTCTGAAGGAATGCTCGTTTGTTCTGCTGGTAGCTCCGGCATGGCCTCACAGGTTTTGGTATGCGGATCTTGTCCGGATGGCCTCTTGCCAACCGTGGACTCTTCCGTTAAGACCAGACCTTCTTTCACAAGGTCCTTTTTTCCATCAGGATCTGAAATCCTTAAATTTAAAGGTATGGAGATTGAACGCTTGATTCTTGGTCAAAGATGTTTCTCTGACTCTGTGATTAATACTATGTTACAGGCTCGTAAATCTGTATCTAGAGAGATATATTATAGAGTCTGGAAGACTTATATTTCTTGGTGTCTTTCTCATCATTTTTCTTGGCATTCTTTTAGAATACCGAGAATTTTACAGTTTCTTCAGGATGGTTTAGATAAGGGTTTGTCTGCAAGTTCCTTGAAAGGACAAATCTCTGCTCTTTCTGTTCTTTTCCACAGAAAGATTGCTATTCTTCCTGATATTCATTGTTTTGTACAAGCTTTGGTTCGTATAAAACCTGTCATTAAGTCTATTTCTCCTCCTTGGAGTTTGAATTTGGTTCTGGGAGCTCTTCAAGCTCCTCCCTTTGAACCTATGCATTCATTGGACATTAAATTACTTTCTTGGAAAGTTTTGTTCCTTTTGGCTATCTCTTCTGCCAGAAGAGTTTCTGAATTATCTTCTCTTTCTTGTGAGTCTCCTTTTCTGATTTTTCATCAGGATAAGGCGGTGTTGCGGACTTCTTTTGAATTTTTACCTAAAGTTGTGAATTCCAACAACATTAGTAGAGAAATTATGGTTCCTTCATTATGTCCTAATCCTAAGAATTCTAAGGAGAAATCATTGCATTCTTTGGATGTTGTTAGAGCT
This sequence comes from Bombina bombina, assembly GCF_027579735.1. NCBI lineage: Eukaryota > Metazoa > Chordata > Amphibia > Anura > Bombinatoridae > Bombina > Bombina bombina. The sequence goes on along the minus strand of NC_069499.1, from coordinate 1,403,574,831 downwards.
TTTAAATATTATGTTGAAGCTACTAAATCTTTCCGAAAGACTTCTAGTCTATTTGTTATCTTTTCCGGTTCTAGAAAAGGTCAGAAAGCTTCTGCTATTTCTTTGGCATCTTGGTTGAAATCTTTAATTCATCTTGCCTATGTTGAGTCGGGTAAAACTCCGCCTCAGAGGATTACAGCTCATTCTACCAGGTCAGTTTCTACTTCCTGGGCGTTTAGGAATGAAGCTTCGGTTGATCAGATTTGCAAAGCAGCAACTTGGTCCTCTTTGCATACTTTTACTAAATTCTACCATTTTGATGTATTTTCTTCTTCTGAAGCAGTTTTTGGTAGAAAAGTACTTCAGGCAGCGGTTTCAGTCTGAATCTTCTGCTTATGTTTTTCATTAAACTTTATTTTGGGTGTGGATTATTTTCAGCAGGAATTGGCTGTCTTTATTTTATCCCTCCCTCTCTAGTGACTCTTGTGTGGAAAGATCCACATCTTGGGTAATCATTATCCCATACGTCACTAGCTCATGGACTCTTGCTAATTACATGAAAGAAAACATAATTTATGTAAGAACTTACCTGATAAATTCATTTCTTTCATATTAGCAAGAGTCCATGAGGCCCGCCCTTTTTTTGTGGTGGTTATGATTTTGTATAAAGCACAATTATTCCAATTCCTTATTTTATATGCTTTCGCACTTTTTTATCACCCCACTTCTTGGCTATTCGTTAAACTGAATTGTGGGTGTGGTGAGGGGTGTATTTATAGGCATTTTGAGGTTTGGGAAACTTTGCCCCTCCTGGTAGGAATGTATATCCCATACGTCACTAGCTCATGGACTCTTGCTAATATGAAAGAAATGAATTTATCAGGTAAGTTCTTACATAAATTATGTTTTTTGGGTCTTTGGGCTAGATGGGAGCAGTTGTTAATGACAGTGTGATGCAACTTTTTCTCCTAATACAGTTTTTCTTCAATGATTTTGTGTCAGCATAAGTTGGTTGAGTATTTTACCATTCCAGACCTGTCAGAGGTACCTGTCACATATCTGCTAACCAATACCTGTCACAGAATTACCAGCTCCATAGACACTTTGTGCGAACTCTTGTGACTTCACAGACTACAAGTCCTGTGTCAAGTTCAGTGCATTCTTACAGCTCTGTGTACCTTTTCATTCTTACTTAATAAAGTATATTTAGTACTCTGATTCGTTATGCCTAAAAAAGGGTAGAAGATCAGGAAGACACACTTCATTGGCCCCTTTTAGCCCACAGGAAACACCTAAGCCTGACACCCCATGTACTAGAGCTATGCATACCTTATACTGCTCAGCCGAGCATTACAATGTAAACATAGCTAGCACAAAAATATAACACCCCAGTGAGGGCTAGGAGAAATAAGAAGTAAAATGTTTTTTTTCCCCCAAGTAATAAAACTTTTGTGAAAGTGTGCTGGTGTACCAGTATATTTATTATCCACATACTATAATGACAACCACTAAGTTAAGGGACTGGCCCTGTAAGGGAGCAGTACCTACTGTTCCTCTGCAAATGAAAATTTCTGTGCCAGAGAGTGTCAGTGTAGTGCTATTTAGTAAAGTGAAAATAAAGTAAAACAACAAAAAAGTGAAGAAGTGTCACCCAAGCAATGAGAGGTTATTTGATATCAAAGCCTTACTCTCCACTTGTCCTTTGGCTTAATTAGATGGCTAATCTTCTCGTATAGAGAATATTAGAACATACTTAAATAAGATAGACAAAGGCAAGCAGCCTCTTCAGTTATGACTAGCTACAAAAAAAACACACAATACACTCATATTAGGATTATCTAGTATTCAATCCTTATTGTATTATATATCAACTGTCTACTTGAGATATATTTATTTGCTTCAGTCTCTTGGCATCCTTTACTAAGAAGAGATTTATGGTAAATATCGCTGTTTTCTAGATACGCCTCTGTATTTTAGACTACAAATTGTTCAAGTATCTTTCTTAACAATCTATTTTTTTTTACCTGAACATATAATTGGCTAACTCATAGCAAAGACCAGTACATTTTTAAAAAATAGAATTAGCTAAAGTTTTCCTGAAAATAACATATGCCAATATTTTCTAACTGTGCCTTTAAATTAGAAATAAAAGTTAGCACAATTAACAGTCCAACCAAACTATCATCATACCCATAAATACAAATTTCTGACTTTTATAGTGGGCCACCTGCATATGGCACTTAACTTATAGCTTTAGAGTAGAGTAGTGCTTATGTTTATACTCAAAAAAAATGCAAAGGAAACAGTATGTACACTATGAGGCCTATTTATCAAGCCATCAACTGTACTGCATTCCCCAGCACCAATACGCTCGCCTGACATCGCCTAACATCGCTGCCGCGGACCTGAATACGTTCTCCATATTTAACAAAAAAGCTGTCAAAAAGATGCGCACCAAGTATGGGGCGATGAGCAGCGGACTGTTGTTAACTAACAGTCATCAATCTCGCTGCTCTTCGGCTTTTTCCCATCTTTATTTGTATACTGTCACTAAACACCCACACTATACTAAACTGTTTAACCCCTATCCCGCCGCAACTAAATAAAGTTATTAACCCCTAAACCGCCGGTCCCGGAGCCCACCGCCACTCTAATAAACTTATTAACCCCTATTCCTCTGCTCCAGGAGCCCACCGCCACCTACATTATATTTATTAACCCCTAATCTGCTGTCCCCTACCAGCCGCCACCTACATAAAGTTATTAACCCCTATCCTGCCACTCCTGGAGCCCACCGCAACTAAATAAATGTATTAACCCCTAAACCGCCAGCCCCCCACATCGCCATAAACTAAAATAACCTATTAACCCCTAAACCTAACAACCCGCTAACTTTATAATAAATATTAACTCATCCCTATCTTATAATAAATTTAAACTTACCTTTAGATTTAAATTAAACTATATTAAACTACTAATTAACCTATTCTAACTATTATAATAAAATTACATTAAACTATATTAAATTAATGATTAATCCAACCTATCTTTTAAACTAAAATTACATTAAACTATATTAAAATAAAAATTAATCTACCCTAACTTTTATACTAAAATTACATAAAACTACAAATTATATTAAATATATTATATATTTAAACACCTAACCCTACTTAAATAATTTAAATCTACACTAAAAAATTACAAAGTTACAAAAAACTAAGTTGCAAAAAATAACAAACACTAAGTTACACAAAAAAATAAACACTAAGTTACAAAAAATAAAAAAGAAATGATCAAAGATTTAAACTAATTACACCTAATCTAAGGGCTCTATGAAAAGAAAAAAAAACCCTAACCTACAATAAACTACAAATAGTCCTTAAAAGGGCCTTTTGCGGGGCATTGACCCAAAGAAATCAGCTCTTACAAATACCCCCCCAACAGTAAAACCCACCACGCACACAACCAACCCCCCCAAATAAAAGCTAATGCTTGTGCAATTTTAAATGACATGTCCGCCCTGCCATTTAATAATATTCTGAAGTTTTATATTTGTTTGTGGATTTTATTTTAAATACAGGGAAAAAATATTGATTTTTTTTTATCCGATTAGTCAATTAATCGAAAAATAATCGGCCGATTAATCGATCACGAAAATAATTGTTAGTTGCAGCCCTAAAGAACACAAATACAAACATATGGACACACACAGCTTTGGATTGGAAAATGTTTGGATTTTGGAATAGTTTGGATTTAGGAATATTTGTATTGTAAAATGGGACAGTTAGATGGGATAGAACCAAGTGTAAACAACATCTTTTAGGGATATTGGGGCCCATTTATCAAGCTTCGAATGAACCTTGAGGGCCCTTGTTTCTGGCGAGCCTAAAGACCGCTGCTCCATAACCTGTCCGTCTGCTCTGAGCAGGCAGACAGACATCACCACAATTCAACCAGATCAAGTACGATCGGCCGCAAATCTGCAGGGGGCGGCGTTACACCAGCAGTTGACAAGAGCTGCTGGTGCAATGCTGAATATGAAGAGCGTATTGCTCTCCGCATTCAGCTAGCTCTGTCGGACCTGATCCACACTGTCAGATCAGGTCCGACAGACCTTTGTTAGATAGGCCCCATTGTCATAATCCCTATGTCATATATGTCATAATACAGCTTATACATGCAACCCAAATGTAGTTTTATATCATTTGTAATACTTTTCTATACATAGCACCCTCAGAAAGATAGTGCAGTACTGTAATCAGAAAGGTAATATTTATTTGTTGTTTAAAATAAATATAGACTAATATTTGTATTTTAGAACATAACAATCAAACCAAATACACAGGCAGAGAAGATTGTGACTTAAAAGCGGGGGGGGGGGGGGAGTAATTTTTGATAATTTTAATTAAAAAAAATATTAATTAAAATGTTTGTCTATAAGAATATGTTTGGATTTTGGAACTTGTATATACACACAGCACACACTGATGCACACTCCTTCTGCTGTATGGTTGTTATGGAGCTTTAACACAGCTGTCTGTTATCAGGTTTTGTTCCGTACATTGTTGTTATATTGTAAGCTGTGTGGAGCTCATTATGTTCAGAAAAACCTGATCAGAACATTGTGAGCGCTATAAGAGAAAGAATGTTTTTTTAATGAAGCATGAAATAATTTCTCTAGAGCTATTTATGAAGTTTCAATTTATTACTATACAAAAGAGAAATTACAAAATGTTCTTAACTGTGTAATACTTTATCAATTTAATAGAACATCATCAGGGACCTATGTAAAAAATAAATGTATGAGGACATGATAAAGATGTATTGACTCTTACAAAGTCATTTATTTTTATTCCTCTACACCTGATCTTGGTGTTTCACACATTCTATTATTGCGTAAGCATAACAACAGCGGCTGCAGAATGTGCAAGCCTAACTAGGCCGGGGATTAGCGTACGGGCTGGCGGAATTGCAGCTACATGCCCATGGCCACCATTCTCTATAAGCAAGCATAGCACATAAGCCTTATAGTAGAAGATCTTTTTGTAATGGAGGTGGTCTTTGCCAATGTGTGCTACTTATTTAGTAGATGAACGCTTTAGACGCGTTGGTGTATAATTATGCCCATGCCCTCTTGTTTATTATTTATGTCACAACTTATGCATTTAGCTAAGTACACTACTGTGGTCCTCCAAAGATTTGCATAAAACTATAAAAAACTCACAAGAGGCTAGTAAAATCATCAGCACGATAGAGCCTCACAGTGTTATCCAGTAGACCACATTCACAATCAGGTATCCTCCTCGGATCCTCACTTGGAATCAGTATTTAAATGTAATATTTGAGTATTAACATTTAATATTCTCTTCCAAAAAATTGATATTCAGATGTTTACATCAGATTTTTTAATGTTAACATTAACGCTGAATAAACATTCAAATGGCATAACATATGTACATTTGTTCTACAAAATGTCCAAATCGCAACATTTGCCCATCCTAAAAGCAGATCTTTCAGAAGGCACCAGGATAAGACCACAACTTGAAGTATACTTCTCCCTTCTATGCTCATCATGCACACAATAAAGGCCAAGGCCTTAAAGGGAAACTGCACTCAAGCCATATAACTGCACATATTTTGGGATAGATTACAAGTGGCACACTTAAGTTAGTACGGGTGACAATAAGCAGTATCACTGTCGGCATTTATCATTGCACAAGCATTTTTTGTGAAATACTTGTGCAATGCCGCCCCCTGCCGCTAGCAGGGGGTGTCAATCATCACTGTTCGTATCCGATCAGGATGATTGCTGTCATCAGAGGTGGCAGATGACTTAAGGAGCAGCGGTTTAAGGCATCCGCTGATTGATAAATCTACCCCCTAGCGTTAAGTGTAAGTATTAAAAAAAAAAAATCTGCACCAAGCAAATCACAATTCACAAATACATTAAAATAAAGTCGAGGGGGGATATTTATCAAAGGTCTGGCAGACCTGATCCGACTGTGCGGATCAGGTCCGCTAGACCTCGCTGAATGCGGAGAACAATACGATTTCCGTATTCAGCATTGCACTAGCAGCTCTTGTGAGCTGCTGGTGCAACGCCGCCCTCTGCAGATTCGCGGCCAATCGGCCGCCAGCAGGGAGGTGTCAATCAACCCGATCATACTCGATTGAGTTAATTTTCGGCGATGTGTGTCCGCCTGTTTAGAGCAGGCGGACAGGGTTATGGAGCAGCGGTCTTTAGACCGCTGCTCCATAACTGCTGTTTCTGGCGAGCCTGCAGGCTCGCCAGAAACACAGGCCCTCAAGCTCCCTCCGGAGGTTGATAAATGGGCCCCTAACACTCATATATACACTTTCTGATAAAAAATATTCATATAAGGGTTAAAAGGGATATGGTATATGACAAGATGACTGGAAAGGTCTATAATGTATATATATTTCTATACAAGGTATAGAAATATAGAAAACTTGCGCTTATATTACTAATTGAAAGAAAATGCAACTGCAGGAGAGCAATGGAATTTAACGCATGTTTTGTTAGCATGAATGAAGACCTCACATAAAGAGTTAGGGCTAAAAAAAAGTGGCACTAAACACAACATAAATACATTAAAACAAACTACTACACTCATATAAACACTGTCTGTTAAAAATTAATAATATAACTTAATTTTAATTATAAGGGTTAAAAAGTATATGGTATGTGGCCATGTATTTGACTACAAAAGGCTATATATATATATATATATATATATATATATATATATATATAGATTTACGTTCAACCCCAAGGAAGAAAACGCTTCACTCTCCGGTCTTTTCGTCAATATTTATTTATTATTCACAAGAGTTGAGCCTTTTTGGGACAAAAGAATTTTGGCAAATACCCATTGAAAAAGACACCAATAGGTGTCAAAACGTCTGGGAATGCTGTAATACAACTCTTGTGAATAATAAATAAATATTGACGAAAAGACCGGAGAGTGAAGCGTTTTCTTCCTTGGGGTTGAACGTAAATCTACATTTTTCCACGCAGCACCCCGGCAGATGATCCTTGGAACAGTGAGTGCACTATAACTGTTATTGCTCTATATATATATATATATATATATATATATATATATATATATATATATATATATATATATATATATATATATATATATATATATATATATATATATATATGTCTAAATAATAATTCAGTAATAATATTTAATACTGTGTTTTACTGAGTATTTCGATGTTCTTCACATACAGGAAAATGTTATTATAATGATTAAATATATATTCCTATATAGATCTAGTAGATTGTCATAGCCATATTAGTCCAGTAGTTGAATATCAAAATAACAAGAGTATTGCAGTATGCAGTAATAACTTTTTTATTGGACTAACATTAAATTGAAAAAGACAAGATTCTGAGATTTCTCTCTTCCTCAGATCCAAAGCAATACTTGATCAATATGATAGAAATTGTTCATATATATCTGAAGAAGGGGGGCTATGGGGACAGGACAGAAGGTGGGAGAGATCACAGAGAATTTGCAGAGTGTCTTATAAAAACAGATCAGTCTGATGCTGAAAAATGCTGGGGGTGGGGCACTGGCAGAGTATGTGCTGGATATACATAACACAGAGAATTTCTTGCTGAGATACTGTATGTATACAACATATAAATATAATGCACAGGCGCTCACTGATGTTAACATGTACATATGTGAAAAGGCCAATTACAGATGTTAGGTGACATATAAAGATTTATTAATGTGACAAAAAGCTGGAATCTGCATTCAGTCCTTGGTGCTTTAACAGTTCCCTTTCAGTGATTTAATTGTGAAGTTTCTAACGGAGTGGCCAGTCTGTGTGAAATGGTGTCCAACTGGGGTACATTATTAATTTTTTTGTGATTTTTAATAGTATCTATGCAGATTCATCCTAATTTTTAGCTTTGTCCAGTTTCCCCTATGCAGCATCCCAAGTCACATGCTGTGCACTGTATCATGTATACCACATTTGCAGATATGCTGTACATAAGTATTCTCCTTTAATGTTGTGAGGTTTGTGATTGTGACTAGCTGTGCTGCTACTACATATGTGTTGGCACAGTTTGCAAAGTACTTGATTACAATGTTTGGTGCCATTCTGTATGTTATCCTGTTCTGATCTAGGTTTACTATGGATTAGTTTATGTTTCAGGTAGATATGTGCGTTATGGAAAAAAATGAATATCGTGATTTTGGCCATGAAATTTCTTAATTAAAATAATTTCTCAATAAAAAATGCATTAAACTGTACGGAATCTTAAAGTACATATTTCTCATTGTTGAAATGCAATTAAAATACAAACAGCAAAACTAGTTTAAATGAAATTAACTGCCTGAGGTGAGGTAAGGTGTCAATATTATACTCCACTCATACTGACACATTAAAGGGACAGTCAAGTATAAATTAAACTTTCATTATTCAGATAGGACTTTTAATTTTAATTGACTTTCCAATTTACTTTTATCATCAAATTTGCTTTTTTCTCTTGGTATTCTTAGTTTAAACTAAACCTAGGTAGGCTCATATGCTAATTTCTAAGCCTTTGAGGGCTGCCTCTTATCACATGCTTTATAAATCTCTTTTCAACACAAAGAGACAGAAAGTACACATGGGCTATATAGATAACAATGTGTTCAGGCACAGAAAGTTATTTAAGATCTAGCACAATACAATGCTAAATTTAAGACAATAGATAATAAACAGTCACAGTCATGTGATCAGGGGGCTGGAAGCAGTTTCCTAGATACAAGGTAATCACAGAGGTAAAAAGTACATTAATATAACTGTGTTGGTTATGCAAAACTGGGGAATGAGTAATAAAGGGATTATCTATCTTTTAAAACAATAACAATTCTATGGTTGACTGTCCCTTTAAGTGTTTCACTAACCTCTCAGATGGAGAGCTTGTACTGGGTACCGGGGGGGGGTTGGGGCAGGCAGAAATATTGATGATTTGTAATTTGATATATATAATATTCTATAACAATAAGAAGAACCTCAATATAACAAAAAATGTAGCAGTCCTTGTTTACTGGTGGTGGTTACAGTTTCTTGAAAAAAAAACACATGGCAAACACAACAGGGAGAGAACCCTGACAGGCTTCTTCAAGTTGCAGAGATAACAAAGCAGAGTTAGGGGCCAATTTATCAAATGCCGGGCAGACATGATTCGCTATAAGTTTAGTGATTATTTCAGTTTTGTATTTTTGGCTATGTCTTTGGGATGAGAGGAATTTGGAACAGGCTTCAATTCTATCTTTATAGGGACGTTGCTTTAGAAGGAGTCTACATCCATGGTAACTAGTATAGTATTGGGAGGTAATTCTTGGATCTGGCAAAGATTATTTAGAAAGTCAATGGTGTCTTGTATGAAGCTTTTAGTGTTTGTAACTAGAGGCTTTAGGATATTTTCCACTAGGCGGATATCTGTCCAGTAAGTGTATCCATACCTGTTATTATCGGTCTCCCATGGTTCCCTAGTTTGTGGCTTTTTGGTAGCATGTAGAAAGTACCAGCATGAGGATTAGAAGGGATCATATTTTCAACTCTCTTTGGATATGTTTAGGAAATTATTTGATTATTTGTGTATTCCTGGGTTGGGTTCTGGTCCAGCTTTTTGCAGTGGATTTGTTCAGTCAATTGCCTGTTTCCTTCTGCAACGTAATCTGGTCATTGAATTTCTAAATTCTAATTTTAAACACATTTGTTGACCCCTGGATTACATATAATCTACAACATTCCATGTTTTCCTTTGAGAGCAACATCATATGATATTTATATTTCAGAACAAAATAAATGTAACATCTGTGTGTGTTTGTACCAAAAATATCAGAGTTTACAAGATTTTTTTCCCTACATTTTATATTTTCTTCCACTGGCTGCACAGGTTGTTGATGGTGATGAGCTTGCATGCTGCTAGTTTTAATATTGCTATTGTTTACACAAAACTGTGTTTGACTCCAACAAAATGTTAAGCACATAGTCAAAGTCATCTCCAGAAAAGCAATACACTAATGGCTTGTCAATAAACATGTCCTATGAGCCCATCTGGGTCTGCACAGATGTGTATTGCTGTCTCAGAACTGACATTGACTATGTGTTTAACTCTTTTGCAAGAGGCTAACACACTTCTCTGCAAGCACTAGTGCAATAATAAAATGCCCAGCAAACTGTTCATGATCACCACTGATCCGCCCTTGTCTGCAGGCTTGATGGTGTTATTATTTCTTAAACTTTTTTTCTGTTGTGTGGTGACAAGGGATGCCCCTATCAATATAGCTGTCCAATTTGATATAACGTCTTGGTGTAGGTGTAAAGTTTGTGTTCTTTTTCTTTTTATTGGCATTCAGGGTAAGTGTGTAATTTTCTTTGTTAAATTAAAACTCCTTTAGCCTCAATCTCCTAAAGAATGCTTCCATGTTGGATGTGATCATGTTAACCCCATAGGTATAGATATATCTTTTACATTAACATATATATATATATATATATATATATATATATATATATATATATATATATATATATATATATATACTGTATATATACACACTGGAACCCTTTCCAGTAAAATACCTCAAAACTTGTTAAATTATCATATATATATATAGAAATATATATTAAAAAGCAAAAAGAACATTTTCTTCTATGTGAAGAACATTGGAATGTAAAATATTCATAACTACCTTCGGGTTTAGTGATGTAGGTTTAGCTGTGTCAGGTTAGTGCGCAAGCGATAAAAGATGTTTTTTTTTTTTTTTTTAAAGCCGCCCCGTTGAAATCTATGGGGAGAAGAATTTAAGTCCTGAAGTTAGTGTGCATCATGCTTTGCTCTTGTACTAACATTTTACTTTCAACGTGTAATATGCACGCTAACCCGACCATGTTAACCATAGCGTGCCACTTGTTAGCTGGCCGTTATATTTAAATGTTAACTAAAACAGCTATATCAGTTGTGTATTTCCTACTAACACTTATTAGTTGATAGTTGCCTACTAATGCTCATTGGCTGATAACTACTTCCTGTTAGTGCTCATTGGTTTAGTGAATCAGCTGGTACAAAATAAGCTGGAGATGGTGGAAGTTCTACCGGTTCCTTTTAGTTAATTTAGCTGATTGTAAGTTATTTGTACACTTCTTGGAAATCTTTGGCCCAGAATGTACCTTCCACACCATATTTAGATTTTAACTTAAAGGGACAGTCAACACCAGAAATTTTGTTGTTTAAAAAGATAGATAATCCCTTTATTACCCATTCCCCAGTTTTGCATAACCAACACTGATATATTAATACACTTTTTACTTCTGTGACTAACTTGTATCTAAGCATCTTCTGACCGCCCCTAATCACATGACTTTTAGTTATTATCTATTGACTTGCATTTTAGCCAATTAGTGCAGTGTCTGTCACTAGCCATGGGCGTGATCACAATGTTATCTATATGGCTGACATGAACTAGCTCTCCCCTTCTGTGAAAAGCAAATAAAAAAGAGGCGGCCTTCAAGGTCTTAGAAATTATCATTTGAGCCTTCCTAGCTTTGCTTTCAACTAGAATACCAAGAGAACAAAGCAAAATTGTTGATAAAAGCAAATTGGAAAGTTGTTTAACCCCTTAATGACCACAGCACTTTTCCATTTTCTGTCCGTTTGGGACCAAGGCTATTTTTACATTTTTTAGGTGTTTGTGTTTAGCTGTAATTTTCCTCTTACTCATTTACTGTACCCACACATATTATATACCGTTTTTCTCGCCATTAAATGGACTTTCTAAAGATACCATTATTTTCATCATATCTTATAATTTACTATAAAAAAAATTATAAAATATGAGGAAAAAATGGAAAAAAACACACTTTTTCTAACTTTGACCCCCAAAATCTGTTACACATCTACAACCACAAAAAAACACCCATGCTAAATAGTTTCTAAATTTTGTCCTGAATTTAGAAATACCCAATGTTAACATGTTCTTTGCTTTTTTTGTAAACTATAGGGCCATAAATACAAGTAGCACTTTGCTATTTCCAAACCATTTCTTTTCAAAATTAGCGCTAGTTACATTAGAACACTGATATCTTTCAGGAATCTCTGAATATCCATTGACATGTATATATTTTTTTTTAGTAGACAACCCAAAGTATTGATCTAGGCCCATTTTGGTATATTTCATGCCACCATTTCACCGCCAAATGCAATCAAATACAAAAAATCGTTCACTTTTCACAAATTTTTTCACAAACTTTTGGTTTCTAACTTAAATTATTTACAAACAGCTTGTGCAATTATGGCATAAATTGTTGTAAATTCTTATCTGGGATCCCCTTTGTTCAGAAATAGCAGACATATATGACTTTGGCGTTGCTTTTTGGTAATTAGAAGGCCGCTAAATGCCACTGCGCACCACACGTGTATTATGCCCAGCAGTGAAGGGGTTAATTAGGGAGCATGTAGGGAGCTTTTTGGGATAGTTTTAGCTTTAGTGTAGTGTAGTAGACAACCCCAAGTATTGATCTAGGCCAATTTTGGTATATTTTATGCCACCATTTCACCGCCAAATGCGATCAAATTAAAAAAAAAGTTAAATTTTTCTCAATTTTAGGTTTCTCACTGAAATTATTTACAAACAGCTTGTGCAATTATGGCACAAATGGTTGTAAATGCTTCTCTGGGATCCCCTTTGTTCAGAAATAGCAGACATATATGGCTTTGGCATTGCTTTTTGGTAATTAGAAGGCCTCTAAATGCCGCTGCGCATCACACGTGTATTATGGCTAGCAGTGAAGGGGTTAATTATGTAGCTTGTAGGGAGCTTGCAGGGTTAATTTTATCTTTAGTGTAGAGCTCAGCCTCCCACCTGAAACATCAGACCCCCTGATCCCTCCCAAACAGCTCTCTTCCCTCCCCCACCCCACAATTGTCCCCGCCATCTTAAGTACTGGCAGAAACTCTGCCAGTACTAAAATAAAAGGTATTTGGCCATTTTTTTTTTTAAAAAAAAAAGCATATTTACATATGCTGATGTGTATGATCCCCCCTTAGACCCCAACCTCACTGATCCCCCACCTAACAGCTCTCTAACCCTTCCCCTCTGCCTTAATGGGCGCCATCTTGGGTACTGGCAGCTGTCTGCCAGTACCCAGTTTTGCAAAAAAAGTGCCATTTTATTAAAAAAAAGCAATTTTCTGTAGTGTAGCTTTACCCCCCACCAAGACCAACCCCCCACCCCTTCCAGATCCCTGAGATTATATTTTTTAAAGTTTAAACTTTATTTTTTTTGAATACTTTTTACTATGTTTTTCTGTAGTGTAGCGGTTCCCACCCGCTCCCGCCCCGTGCACGCGCCCGCCCTCCAACCCCCGTGCACGCGCGCGCTCCCGTGCGCGCCCCCGTGGATCCCGCCCCCGATCCCGCCCCCCTCCACTCCATACACAACATCGATGGCCGCCCACCCGCCTCCCACGTAAGCTCCCACCCACCAACGATACCGGCCATCGATGTCCGGTGCAGAGAGGGCCACAGAGTGGCTCTCTCTGCATCGGATGGCCAAGGGGGGTTATTGCAGGATGCCTCCATATCGAGGCATCACTGCAATAACCGGAAAGCAGCTGGAAGCGAGCAGGATCGCTTCCAGCTGCTTTCCAGACCAAGGACGTACGCCACACGTCCTCGGTCATTAAGTGTATTTTTTTAGAGGACGTGTGGCGTACGTCCTTGGTCGTTAAGGGGTTAAAATAACATGCCCTATTTGAAAAATGAATGTTTTTGGACTTGACTGTCCCTTTAATTGAAATACACTCATATCTGTTTAATTTCTATTCTCCAGTAAAGGTAAATTTATATTAAGCATATGCTGCAGTAAATATGATAAAATATATTTCTATAAGTAAAGTGGTTAAAAACTGTTTAAATTAGAACTGACAGATCTAGGGTTGCCACCTCGGCCATGTTTTCCTTGACACTTATGAGTTATGGATGCTGAAGGGTAAGCAGGGCGGAACATGTATTGTGCCTCTGGACATCACATGAATAGCGCTGCAGAACAGCACAATACATGTTCCTCCCTGCAAACCCTACAGCACGTGTAACTCATAAGTGTAGGAAAACATGGCTGAGGTGGCAACCCTAGACAGAACATGTACATTAATTCACCAATAAAAATATCCATGCTGATTGGCTGATAATATATGTAGATTTTCTGTTTATATCTGTAATATCTTATGAACCATCCTGTCTAAAAGGAAAGAAGACAAAAAAACATATATTTCAAAGGTAATATTCTCACCTTTTAAGAACTTATTGGTGTCAGTTTTGACACTCTGTTCTTGTGAAACACTCTGCCTATAGCTAGTGGAAGGCCTTGCAATGGGCATGGAGCGTTCTAAGGGTTAAGGCTTTAGGGGACAGAGATAGGAGAAGAGGAGTAGGTTGGTAGTGTTACTTTGTGCAAGTGTTTGGGAGGGCCCCTCCTTACCTTGATAAACTGCTCTCAACAATTTCATATCCTCTTCTCCCTTTGGATCAGAGGCTGACAAGTTTGTGCATCTGCTGTTTTCTTTTCCTTCCCCATGTGGTGTTCAAAGAGAACATCTGCATGTCCAAAACACTATCCGTAAGTTACTTTCACCATTCCTGTCAAGGAATCATCTTAAAAAGTAATAAGTATCAGTCAGGTTAATGTTATTCCCCCAACTCTTGAATCTGTTCTTGACCAGTGTTTCTCTGCTTTATCTCTGCTTTATCTACTACTTCTGCAGTTGTTGCTGAGGTTCATCCTCCCCCTCCCTCTACTCCTGTTTCTCTTAGGCCCATGGATGTCATGTCCCTTGATGCCATGGAGGAGCCTCCTTAAGTTAAACAGGCCCCTGTCTTGTCCAATCCAGTCTGACCTTCTCAGCATTGGTGGCATAGTGCCTAGCTCACCGGCCAGTGATACGGCAGTGTCTTTGTCCCCAATGCCTAGTAATATTCCTATCATTGTTGGTATAGTGGATGACACCCCTCCTGCTCACCCCCTCTCTTTTATCAAGTGTTGTACCCATTCCCTTCCCCTTTACCCCTGATCTGCTTAATAACATTGGTGGTATAAGGGATTCTGGACCTAGGCCCTCCTTCCCTGTTCCAGGGACTCCGGATATGTTGACCTTGTTTTCTGTCCTTCCTCCAGCAGTGGCCCAAACTCTTCTTTCTTCCATGGCATCGGTGGTGGTTTTGGGATCTTCTCAGGTCCTTCTGCTCCCACATCACTCTTCCATCTCCGACCTTCCCAGGTTCTCCATCTTCTGTTCCAGTCCTATCTCTGCCTCTCAATACTCCATCTGCTTCCTCCACCACCACTTCATCTTCAGGTCTGGCCCTTCCGGTCATGAGTGTGCGCACTTCCGGTGATGTAATCTTTGGCTATTTTGGAGATAGCACTCAGCGAGGTTGAAGGTGCTCAGCTCCAACTGAGATGCAACTCTGGGCTTTTTTGGGACCTGAGGCAGCCTGCCTTTAGAACACCAAGAAATAGGCAGAAAGGCAGGGAATATTGACCCATTCAAAATAAGCATGGCGATAAGGGCAGTACATGTCTTTTTCAACATGTCTGCAAGTTCTGCGGGGATGCCCACCCAGGTTGCGATTGCATCAGGAAGAGAGAGGCTCCCTCATACAGAAATACTTCTAAAGTGCCTTCTTCAGCAAATAACTCCCACCCCGGTGAGGGTGTGCACTCTTGATCCCTGGTTGCACAGATATCAGGACCACCAGGCAGCTTTTTTGCTCCTGGATGGTTTTTGGGATGGGTGTGTAGTCCTTGTAGAAGCTGGGGTCTTGGGGTCACGTACTTATCAAAATTTACAGTTCACCTACCAACATCCAGCTGTGGTGAGGGAAAAACTTTCTAAAGAAGTGAGTTTTTGCTGAACCCCCCCCCCCTCCTGGTTTGGTTGTCTTCCTTTTATGGTTGGTCCCCAAAAAAGGAAGCATGCAAGTTTTGCCTGATTCAGCACCTCTCTTATCCTAAAGGACAATAAGTTAATGATGCAATCAATTCTTTGTTAAGTTCCATCCACTATCAATCTTTTGATAGTGCTCCCCTTATAGTTAGAGCTGCTGGGAGAGGTGCTCTGTTAGTGAAACTTGATATTGAGGCCGCATTTAGTCTGTGGCCTCTGCATCAGTTTTCCTTTTCCCTTATGGGCTGTAAATTTTGAAGGCGGTTTCCATGTGGATCGCTGCTTGCCTATGGGTTGTGCCATTTCTTGTTCGCTCTTTGAATGTTTTAGCACATTTCTGCATTCGGCAGTATATCAATACGTTGGCAGCGATTCAATAGCACACTACCTAGATGATTTTCTGTTAATAGGTGAAGGAAAATCTGACCGTTGTTTTCGGCTGATGGAGGGAATGCGTAGCTTAATGGATCACTTTGGAGTTCTGCTTGCTAAAGAAAAAACCCTGGGGTAACAGGGGAATGTGCTGGCACCAGTTGCCTGGGGTCTTGAGGGAGGCCCAGAAACAGTGGGGCAAGCCTAAAATTCTCCTGCTTTATCTGGGGGGAAATTATATAGGTTCTATTCCATCTTTAGAATTAACTAACATCATACAATCTGATATTGGCTGGATTAGGTTGTGGGCCCCAGGGTGATTCTGGGTTGGTCAAATCTGATTTTCGGGTGTAGATAAAGATATATGGGCTCAGCTGGGGCATCTTATAGGGTTAGATAGAAGCTCAACAAGGATATAGGCTGGACTATTACATGGTCACATGGCTTTGTGGTATGGCATGATGGCATTATAGCTGTCAGAAAAGAGCTTTATAGGATAGATGGTGTACACTTGACAGATATGGGTTTGGATATATTTATTGAAAATATTAGGCTAGCTCTTATCCCCTTCCTGTAATTTGGGTTTGGTAGTGGTGGCGGCAAGGATACCGTCATGATGCTATCCCTTATGGCTAGAGGTTGCGGCCTTGGTGTGAAAGGAGAGGAAGAACGGGGTGAGTTATGACCAGGCTAATGGGAGGGGCAGATGGCCCCAGGTGCACATGGGGTGACCCTCCCCCATGTAGGTAGGCCAGACAATCTCTGAAACCCCTAGTATCATCTCCTAGCAGAGTTCAGATCCCATTGGATGTGAACTCTGCTGCAGATCCAATGGGACCACTGACCCAATCAGAAACTGATGGGTTTGCCCACCGTCTCTACCTGGTTCCGGGATGGCAGCTTGAGAAAATCATCTAGGTGCTAATGGCGGAGATAGGATTACTCAATCTAGTTTGTGTAAGTCCATGGCTGTAATTTATGGGCCTCCTTCGGTGGACTAGCCGGTGTGACCTGGTGGTCCTGGAGTCTTCTAGGGGTGGAGTGTCCTTGCACGCTAGCTGCGGGAGTTCACAGCCTTGGTAAGCATGGAGAAGGAGAACGGGGTGAGTGATGGCCAGGCTGAGGGGAGGGGTGGATGTTCCCAGATGCACCCACGGTGCCCCTCCCCCTGTGTAGGTAGGCCAGACGATCTCAGAAACCCCTAGTATTATCTTCTTGAGCAGAGGGGAACTCTGCTGTAGATCTGGTGATGGGGCCGCTGACCTCCAGTAGTAGAGGTAGTTCTTAGCATCTGAATTCCCACAGACCCTGAGTTCTGTCAGTTTTATTTATTTAATTATATATATATATATATATATATATATATATATATATATATATATATATATATATATACAGGGAGTGCAGAATTATTAGGCAAATGAGTATTTTGACCACATCATCCTCTTTATGCATGTTGTCTTACTCCAAGCTGTATAGGCTCGAAAGCCTACTACCAATTAAGCATATTAGGTGATGTGCATCTCTGTAATGAGAAGGGGTGTGGTCTAATGACATCAACAACCTATATCAGGTGTGCATAATTATTAGGCAACTTCCTTTCCTTTGGCAAAATGGGTCAAAAGAAGGACTTGACAGGCTCAGAAAAGTCAAAAATAGTGAGATATCTTGCAGAGGGATACAGCACTCTTAAAATTGCAAATCTTCTGAAGCGTGATCATCGAACAATCAAGCGTTTCATTCAAAATAGTCAACAGGGTCGCAAGAAGCGTGTGGAAAAACCAAGGCGCAAAATAACTGCCCATGAACTGAGAAAAGTCAAGCGTGCAGCTGCCAAGATGCCACTTGCCACCAGTTTGGCCATATTTCAGAGCTGCAACATCACTGGAGTGCCCAAAAGCACAAGGTGTGCAATACTCAGAGACATGGCCAAGGTAAGAAAGGCTGAAAGACGACCACCACTGAACAAGACACACAAGCTGAAACGTCAAGACTGGGCCAAGAAATATCTCAAGACTGATTTTTCTAAGGTTTTATGGACTGATGAAATAAGAGTGAGTCTTGATGGGCCAGATGGATGGGCCCGTGGCTGGATTGGTAAAGGGCAGAGAGCTCCAGTCCGACTCAGACACCAGCAAGGTGGAGGTGGAGTACTGGTTTGGGCTGGTATCATCAAAGATGAGCTTGTGGGGCCTTTTCGGGTTGAGGATGGAGTCAAGCTCAACTCCCAGTCCTACTGCCAGTTTCTGGAAGACACCTTCTTCAAGCAGTGGTACAGGAAGAAGTCTGCATCCTTCAAGAAAAACATGATTTTCATGCAGGACAATGCTCCATCACACGCGTCCAAGTACTCCACAGCGTGGCTGGCAAGAAAGGGTATAAAAGAAGAAAATCTAATGACATGGCCTCCTTGTTCACCTGATCTGAACCCCATTGAGAACCTGTGGTCCATCATCAAATGTGAGATTTACAAGGAGGGAAAACAGTACACCTCTCTGAACAGTGTCTGGGAGGCTGTGGTTGCTGCTGCACGCAATGTTGATGGTGAACAGATCAAAACACTGACAGAATCCATGGATGGCAGGCTTTTGAGTGTCCTTGCAAAGAAAGGTGGCTATAATGGTCACTGATTTGTTTTTGTTTTGTTTTTGAATGTCAGAAATGTATATTTGTGAATGTTAAGATGTTATATTGGTTTCACTGGTAAAAATAAATAATTGAAATTGGTATATATTTGTTTTTTGTTAAGTTGCCTAATAATTATGCACAGTAATAGTCACCTGCACACACAGATATCCCCCTAAAATAGCTAAAACTAAAAACAAACTAAAAACTACTTCCAAAAATATTCAGCTTTGATATTAATGAGTTTTTTGGGTTAATTGAGAACATGGTTGTTGTTCAATAATAAAATTAATCCTCAAAAATACAACTTGCCTAATAATTCTGCACTCCCTGTATATATATATATCTTTGATGATACCAGCCCAAACCAGTACTCCACCTCCACCTTGCTGGCGTCTGAGTCGGACTGGAGCTCTCTGCCCTTTACCAATCCAGCCACGGGCCCATCCATCTGGTCCATCAAGACTCACTCTCATTTCATCAGTCCATAAAACCTTAGAAAAATCAGTCTTGAGATATTTCTTGGCCCAATCTTGACGTTTCAGCTTGTGTGTCTTGTTCAGTGGTGGTCGTCTTTCAGCCTTTCTTTCCTTGGCCATGTCTCTGAGTATTGCACACCTTGTGCTTTTGGGCACTCCAGTGATGTTGCAGCTCTGAAATATGGCCAAACTGGTGGCAAGTGGCATCTTGGCAGCTGCACGCTTGACTTTTCTCAGTTCATGGGCAGTTATTTTGCGCCTTGGTTTTTCCACACGCTTCTTGCGACCCTGTTGACTATTTTGAATGAAACGCTTGATTGTTCGATGATCACGCTTCAGAAGCTTTGCAATTTTAAGAGTGCTGCATCCCTCTGCAAGATATCTCACTATTTTTGACTTTTCTGAGCCTGTCAAGTCCTTCTTTTGACCCATTTTGCCAAAGGAAAGGAAGTTGCCTAATAATTATGCACACCTGATATAGGGTGTTGATGTCATTAGACCACACCCCTTCTCATTACAGAGATGCACATCACCTAATATGCTTAATTGGTAGTAGGCTTTCGAGCCTATACAGCTTGGAGTAAGACAACATGCATAAAGAGGATGATGTGGTCAAAATACTCATTTGCCTAATAATTCTGCACTCCCTGTATATATATATATATATATATATATATATATATATATATATATATATATATATATATATATATATATATATATATATATATATATATATATATTTAAAGGACCACTGAATGCAGTATAATTACAAAATTACAAGTGTATCATAAAAAGACAATGCCATAACACAAAAGCAGTAGTTTTTTTTTCTGTCAAATTTATTTTTTCCCCCTGTTTTCCGGCCAACTGTTTCATGTGACAGACATTAGCCAATCACAGACTAGTATACGTATACCCTGTGAGCTTGTGCACATGCTGAGTAGGATCTTCTTCCCCAGAAAGTGTGAATATAAAAAAAACTATGCAAAAACTGCATGTTGTTTTTGAATCATAAAAGTTTATTTTGACATGAGTGTCCCTTTATTAAAAGTGATCCGTGACGGTCTTATTTCTCCAAATTGTCTATGTGAGTTATTCAAAGGGGGATCTGGGTGTTTTTAAGACCATTCTTCTGCTGGTAATGACCTTTTAGGCTTCTAATCCCTTATGGTTTTAATGAGATATTTTCCTTTCAGAAGCTGTGATGCTGTCATTGATTGCTGTTTTAGCCTGAATCCTGCTGAAGTGTTGCTGTTAAAACATTGCCTTCAAAACATTGCCAATAAATATCATATTTACTGTATCTCTGCTAATTTTGCAACATTCAAAATGCTTCCAGTCAGAGTAATTGTTGGGTAAAGGTTAACCTTTTGAATGCTAGACAGAACTATTGACATTTTAAATATCGTCCTACACCAATTTCAGCACTAACATTACCATAGTAATTGACACACCAACTGACCAATACAATCTTACTATGTCTTCAGAATATAAAACGGTATAACAGGTAGAAAACTCTTTATCCAAACCGAAAAAGGTTTGGATTTTGGAATATTTGCAATTTTTAAATGGGACAGTTTGGAGAGGGGATGGAACCAATTGTAAATAGCAATATCTTATGTTATTTAGACATAATTTAAATTTTATTAAACAGCTGATACATGCAACCCAAAGGAAGTTGTATTTCATTTTTAATACTATTGTATACTTAGTACCCTCAGAAAGATAGTGCAGTACTGTAATCAGAAAGGTAATTGTTGTTTTAAATGATTGTATTATTTGCACCTTAGAACACAAAAACAAAGACGCAGGCAGAGAAGATGGTGACTTACAGGTTGGAAAATAAAGTTATTTTTTTTTCTTTTATTTTGTAAATAAATATTAGTTAAAAAGTTTGGATTTCAGAATAAATTTAGATTTTGGAATTCCAGATTTGGGGATTTGTACCTGTATTCCATTTTACAGATCTTTCAGTCCACCTTTGTTTCTACAAAAGTTTATTTATATATAGAAACATGTAAACACTTGAGAAGCAACTACTTACAGGGCCTTCAGGTAAAAGGACACACTACTAATCATGCTCCACCCAACCATGTCATACACCGAGACACGTGTCATAGTCCCTCCTACATCTACATTTGTGTTGACATTTTAGCTCACCATTTCAGTTGTTCTATTGCCTGTTTTGCTGTCAGAAACTCATAAATCAGTAATTATACGCCTTTTGTGGCTGTTATTTACACTAATGAATAAGTAGTTTTACCGTTGCTTTGTGTCTTTCATTATTTTTCTGTAGGTAGTAATGGCACTTCCTTGTTTATCATTAATCACTGCAGTATAGTCTCCAATCTTCTAACCCTCCCATTAGTGACTATAATATTAGCTCTCTGCTCGGTTTCTTGTGCACACTTCTCCCATCCTGCTCTAAAGGATACTGATCAGGGACGTAACTACCATTGGTGCAGCAGGTACAGTGACACCAGGGCCTAATCACTGGAGGGGGCCCATAGCAGTTATTCTATACAAAGGTGTGTGCAGAATGTGTACAATACTTATGCAGGCGAACCTTTTATTAGTGCAGGTTGCAGGTCCATCTATCTAGCTATCCTCAAAAAACATTATACAGAGCAGCATGTACATTATTACTATTACCTACTACTGAGTTCCCATTGGGGGCGCAAAAATTTTTTGCACCAGGGCCCTCTGTTCAGTAGATCCGCTACTGACACTGATCTATGTAAGAAAATGCTGCAAGTACTCAAAGTGCTCAATGTCATTTTGGTACCCTTGCTTTCATCGTATTGGCTGATTTGACTTGAAGAATCAAATCAGCCAATAGGAATGCAAGACTGGAGACCACATGAAGAGGACCTCCATGCTTCCTGGCTCAAGATGAGGACCAACGTTGCCGCTGCCATCGCCGATAACCTCGCTGCCTTCACCGCCACAAACCGGATAAGGATAGAAGATGGACCACGGCCGGGATGAAGATTGAAGAAGATGGTCCCGTGATGGATGAAGATGGAGTGTCACCCTTCATCATTGGTGAGTATGAATTTTGGGGTTAGTTTTTTTTTAGTTAGGATTTTTTTATTTTTGGAGGGGTGGGGGGTTGTAATGTTAGTGGGCCATTTTTCTTTTTATGCAAAAGAGCTGTTAGCTTTAGGGCAATACCCTACACAAGGCCCTTTTATGGGCTATTGGTAGTTTATTTGTAGATTAGGGTTTAATTTGTTTTGGGGTTGGATTTATTTTTTATTTTTGGGGTATTAGAATAGGAATATTTTTTTATTTTGGATAATTTCGTTTTTTTAATGGTAGGGTTTTTTTCATTTTGTAATTTTTTTGTAATGTAGGTTTTTTATGTTTTGTAATTTTATTTTGTAATGTTATTTTTTTTAGTATAGGTTTTTATTTTCTTTTACAGGTAAGTTTTTTTTAAGGTAGTTAGTATGTTTTTAATTTAATTTATGTGTATTTTAATTGGGATTAAGTTAAGGGTTGTTAGGTTAGGGGGTTTAGTTATTAGTTTAATACTTTGCATTGTCGGGGGATGGCGGTTTAGGGGTTAATAGTTTTAAATAGTGTTTGCGAAGTGGGGGGATGGAGGTTTAGGGGTTAATAGTTTTACTTAGTATTTGTGATGTGGGGGTGGTGGCAGTTTAGGGGTTAATAGTTTATTTAGATACTTTGCATTGTGGGGGAATGGCGGTTTAGGGGTTAATAGTTTTTTTTTTTTTTTTTTTAAATATATTTTTATTGAGGCAATAACATGTCAGGTTTACAAACATTGCAATAAGGACAATATTATAAGTAGTAATACAAGTCGTTAACTCCCCACCACAACATACATTCTCTAACTTGCGATGGGGTCGGGATATTGACCTTAATGCTGCCTCATTTTGATTATTAAATAACGAAACATTCAAATGTCAACTATATAAAAGAGATCCACTTATGGGATCTGGTAACTGGGTCCAGCAGAAGACTTAATTCTGGCATTCACAATTGCTCGTTGAACATCACATAGAATAGGAAGCAAATATTTTGGAGATGAAAACGTCTAAGATATGCTGGAGTGAGGTTTATGAACAGTATAGTGTAGAACACTTAATGGACACATCCTGGGAATGGGGGGAGGGTAAGTGGTCCGAAGAACTACTAGTAGGAGTGGGGTCAAGAGAAGAATAAGAGGGGAGGAAGAGGGAGAAAGTGAAGAGAGGAGGGGCGAAGAAAGAAAAAAAAAAGGGGGGGGGGGAGGGAGGAAGGAAGCCCAGCCGCCTTGGAGGAACGGTCAGATCACTGTCAGTCACATTTCTTCATAGAGATTACTCTCTAACCTAGTCTTCCACCTAATCACTAACATCTTTTGTCCCTCTGTATTCCTCCCAGGGGAACCAGATAGAGCAGTAAAGATCGTAACGACCTTCAATCCTTCGCGCATGCTCTTCCATTTTTTGGATGTAGTCTAAAGACTCCAGGACTGGGGCTAGCATAACAGGGGTGTGCTTCGCCCACTCTCTGGCAATAAGGGTTAATAGTTTTATTTAACAACCACAACTAATTAGCTCTAGCAACCCTTAGGTGTAAGGAAACAGCTATCACTTAAAGAAGCAATAGATAAATGTATAAATTGATCAGACAAAGATGATATAGATACTGATGCGATTTAAATAAAAATAAAACAAAAATGCTAATGAAATTTTAAAATAAAATCACCATTCGTCCGATGCAGCTCTTTTACCATATATATCCTTCAATCCAAATGGAGCAGGCTAGGAGCTTCACAAAAAAGAAACAAGCGCAAACAGACTCAAGTGCAGTATGATAACAAACATAAGCGCTTCAATGTTGCACTTACAGTGTAAAAACTTTATTATCCACAAAGAAACAAAAACTGTTAGAAGTCCCCGAATGTGCTGTCCCAGACCGCACTTTTTCCTTCCCTTCTATGACCGGCCGACGATTCTTTATAATGCTTCCAAGCATCCAAGTTACTCTGCGTTATTAAAAACAGTGCCGTCAGCTGATTCACCTCTTCAAGGGCTACGGGTGCTTGTGGGGCTCTGTATACTTCTACGCATTTCCGCTAGCGGAAACAGTCTTTGTTTCTTTGTGGATAATAAAGTTTTTACACTGAAAGGGCTTATGTTTGTTCTCTCTAATACTGCACTTGAGTCTGCTTGCACTTGTTTCTTTTTTAGAGTGAATAGTTTTATTTAGTTTTTGCGATGTGGGGGATGGCAGTTTGGGGTTAATAGTTTATCTAGATACTTTGCGTTGTGTGGGGATGGTGGTTTAGGGGTTAATAGTTTTATTTAGTGTTTACATTGTGGGGGATGGCTGTTTAGAGGTTAATAGTGTAGTTTATGAGTGTAAGTGTACTTTGTAAGGTATTTTTGGTGAGTTTTGTGCAACATTTTAGTTGCAGAAACAGTTAGCTACAGCTGTTCGACCGCGGTAAGGATTGCTGCATTAATGGCAATTCCGCTTGCTCAATCGAGATTTTTAAATACTTGTAAATAGGAATGGGAGAATGTTTCTAAAAATTCCAATTCAATTTTTTTTTATACATTCGTTTGTTTGAATCGAGTTTCGAATGTTTATATAAAATTCTAACATTCTATTTTTGAATTTTAGTTTTCAAATTTTTAAACAACATTTGAAAATATTTGTTCGAATAATAGAATGTTTAGCTATCGGCTAGATTACGAGTTTTGCGTTATGAGTGGTGCGGTGCTAACTTGCACGTTATTGTCACCGCTCATTTCCCTACAACGCTGGTATTGCAGGTTTTCCTAAACCCGAAATTAAAAGGCAAGAAGTGAGTGTAGAGCAAAATTGTGCTCCATATCGCACTCCAATACCAGCGCTGCTTAAGTCAGCGGTGAGATGGTTGTACGTGCTTGTGCACGATTTCCCCATAGACATCAATGGGGAGAGCCGGCTGAAAAAAAGCCTAACACCTGCAATAAAGCAGCGTAAAGCTCCGTAACGCAGCCCCATTGATTCCTATGGGGAAACTAAATTTATGTTTACACCTAACACCCTAACATAAACCCAGAGTCTAAACATCGCCGACACCTACATTATATTTTTTAACCCCTAATCTCCCGCCCCCAATGTTGCCGCAACCTACCTACACTTATTAACCCCTAATCTGCTGCCCCCAACGTCGCTGCCACTATACTAAAGTTATTAACCCCTAAACCTAAGTCTAACCCTAACACTCACTAACTTAAATATAATTAAAATAAATCTAACTAAAAAATCCTATCATTAACTAAATAATTCCTATTTAAAACTAAATACTTACCTATAAAATAAACCCTAAGCTAGCTACAATATAACTAATAGTTACATTGTATCTAGCTTAGGGTTTATTTTTATTTTACAGGCAAGTTTGTATTTATTTTAACTAGGTAGAATAGTTACTAAATAGTTATTAACTATTTACTAACTACCTAGCTAAAATAAATACAAATTAGTTACACTAACACCTAACATTACAGTGCATTTAAATAATTTACCTAAATTAAATACAATTAACAAAATTAAATACAAATACTTAAATTACAAAAAAAACAAACACTAAATTACAAAAAATAAAAAAACAAATTACAAGATATTTAAACTAATTACACATAATCTAATAGCCCTATCAAAATAAAAAAGCCCCCCAAAATAAAAAAACCCTATCCTAAACTAAAGTACCAATAGCCCTTAAAAGGGCCTTTTGCGGGGCATTGCCCCAAAGAAATGAGCTCTTTTACCTGTAAAAAAAATACAAACAACCCTCCAACAGTAAAACCCACCACACACACAACCAAACCCCCCAAATAAAAACCTAAGCCCCCCATTGCCCTGAAAAGGGCATTTGGATGGGCATTGCCCTTAAAAGGGCATTTGTCTCTATTGCTGCCCAAATCCTAACCTAAAAATAAAACCCGCCCAATAAACCCTTAAAAAACCTAACACTAACCCCTGAAGATCCACTTACAGTTTTGAAGAGCCGATATCCATCCTCAACGAAGCCGGGAGAAGTCCTCAACGAAGTGGCAAGAAGTCCTCAACAAAGCCTTCATCCAAGCTGGGAGAAGTGGTCCTCCAGATGGCAGAAGTCTTCATCCAGATGGCATCTTCTATCCTCATCCATCCGGCGTGGAGCGGGTCCATCTTCAAGACATCCGGCGCAGAGCATCCTCTTCTGACGACGACTACCCGGCGAATGAAGGTTCCTTTAAGTGATGTCATCCAAGATGGTGTCCCTTAGATTCTGATAGGCTTATGGAATTCTATCAGCCAATCGAAATTAAGGTTAAAAAAAATCCTATTGGCTGATGCAATCAGCCAATAGGATTGAACTTCAATCTTATTGGCTGATCCAATCAGCCAATAGGATTGAGCTTGCATTCTATTGGCTGATAGGAACAGCCAATAGAATACAAGCTCAATCCTATTGGCTGATTGGATCAGCAAATAGGATTGAAGCTCAATCCTATTGGCTGATTGCATCAGCCAATAGGATTTTTTCAACCTTAATTCCGATTGGCTGATAGAATTCTATCAGCCAATCAGAATCTAAAGGATGCCATCTTGGATGATGTCACTTAAAGGAACCTTCATTCGTAGGGTAGTCGTCATCAGAAGAGGATGCTCCGTGCCAGATGTCTTGAAGATGGACCAGCTCTGCGCCGGATAGATGAAGATAGAAGATGCCATCTGGATGAAGACTTCTCCCCAATGGAGGAACATTTCTCCCAGCTTGGATGAAGACTTCTCCCGGCTTAGTTGAAGACTTCTTGCCACTTCGTTGAGGACTTCTCCAGGCTTCGTTGAGGATGGATGTTGGCTCTTCAAAACTGTAAGTGGATCTTCAGGGGTTAGTGTTAGATTTTTTTTAAGGGTTTATTGGGTGGGATTTATTTTTAGTTTAGGGTTTGGGCAGCAATAGAGCTAAATGCCCTTTAAAAGGCAATGCCCATCCAAATGCCCTTTTCAGGGCAATGGGGGGCTTAGATTTTTATTTGGGTGGTTTGGCTGTGTGGGTGGTGGGTTTTACTGTTGGGGGGTTGTTTGTATTTTTTTTACAGGTAAAAGAGTTGATTTCTTTGGGGCAATGCCCCACAAAAGGCCCTTTTAAGGGCTATTGGTAGTTTAGTTTAGGCTAGGGTTTTTTTTAGGGGGGGAGGCTTTTTTATTTTGATAGGGCTATTAGATTATGTGTAATTAGTTTAAATATCTTGCAATTAGTTTTTTATTTTTTATAATTTAGTGGTGTTTTTTTTGTAATTTAGGTATTTGTATTTAATTTTGTTAATTGTATTTAATTTAGGTAATTTATTTAATTGTACTGTAAGGTTAGGCGTTAGTGTAACTACGGTTTTTTATTTTACAGGTAAATTTGTATTTATTTTCGCTAGGTAGTAGTAAATAGTTAATAACTATTTAGTAACTATTCTACCTAGTTAAAATAAATACAAAATTGCCTGTAAAATAAAAATAAACTCTAAGCTAGATACAATGTAACTAATAGTTATATTGTAGCAAGCTTAGGATTTATTTTATAAGTATTTAGTTTTAAATAAGAATTATTTAGTTAATGATAGGAATTTTTATTTAGATTTATTTTAATTCTAATTAAGTTAGGGGGTGTTAGGGTTAGACTTAGGTTTAGGGGTTAATAAATTTAATATAGTGGCGGCGACGTTGGGGGCGGCACATTAGGGGTTAAAAAAGTATGTGGGAGTGCGTCGGTTTAGGGGTTAATATATTTATTATAGTGGCGGCGATGTCGGGAGCGGCAGATTAGGGGTTAATAATTTTATTTTAGTACTTGCGATGCGGGAGGGCCTGGGTTTAGGTGTTAATAGTTAGTTTATGGGTGTTAGTGTACTTTTTAGCACTTTAGTTATGAATTTTATGCTACAGCTCTGTAGTGTAAAACTTATAACTACTGACTTTAGAATGCGTTATGAATCTTGCGGGATAGGCTGTACTGCTCACTTTTTGGCCTAAAAAAAAAAGCTTGTAATAAAGACTTTACGAAAATTGCGTAAATTAATTTGCGGTATGGCCAAAAAAGTGCGTGGTACAGCTGTACCTACAAGCAGCGGTAGTAAAAAAGCAGTGTTATGAGCCTTAACGCTGCTTTTTTACTCATAACGCAAAACTCGTAATCTAGTCGAATGTATTTTATATCACATTCAATTTCAAAATGTAATATTCTAATTCGAATGTGACATTAGAATTTGAATGTCACATTCGAATTTGAAATAGTTTTTCTAGTCTACAACTGTTTTATAAATGTAATATTCGCATGGTACATTCGAATTCAAATGTCACATTGGAATTCAAAATAGTATTTCTAGTCTAATACTGTGTTTTATAAATGTAATATTCGAATTCAAATGTCACATTTGAATTTGAAATAGTAATTCTCACATTCGAATTAGAATGTAGCATTCGACATAGTACTTCTAGTCTACAACTGTATTGTATAAATGTAATATTTGAATTTGAATGCTACATTCGAATTCTAAATAGTATTTCTAGTCTAATTCTGTGTTGCATAAATGTAATATTCGAATGTGACATTCAAAATAGTATTTCTAGTCTACAACTGTGTTTTATAAATGTAATATTCGAATTCGAATGTGACATTCAAAAACTGTAAATAATATTCGATAAAAGAATTTTTATGAATATTCGTTCTTATCAATATTTGATTATGTAAATAGAATTTCTACAAAAACATTCATTCTAACATTCGAATGTGAATATAAACACATTTGCCCATCCCTACTTGTAATATTGGCAGTATGATTATTGCGGGTGCTAAGACCATATCGCGCAGAAAAGTCATACGGCAAGACTTGTAATCTGGGTCATAGTGTATCTGCAGAATTTACCCTAGCCCCAAACACAGACCACTCAGACACTCCCATGAATTGTCAAGACACACCCACCAACCACCCAGTCACTAGGGTTTCCACCTCAGCCATGTTTTCCTGGACACTTATGAGTTACACATGCTGCAGGGTGCGCAGGGAGGAACATCTATTGTGCCGTTCACCAGCACTATTCATGTGATGTCCAGAGACACAATACATGTTCCTCCTTGCTTACCCTGCAGCATGCATAACTTATAAGTGTCCAGGAAAACATGGCCGAGGTGTCAACCCTACCAGACACACCAACAATCCCACCCACTAACCATGAGCCACCCCTGCCAAAATGTCTCCACAAACTGTTACTTCCATGATCCAACCCCTCTGTGATGCAACCGCAAACATTTGTGGTGCAGGTCTGCCCTTTGGGTAGGGCAAAAGGGGCAACCGCCTTGGGCCCCCTGCTTTTGGGGCCCCACTCTGTCATCAGGGGTAACATTCTCGACATGTGTATGGAAGTGGTTAAAGGAAAGGTAAACCTACACTAAATGCAAGCCCATACATAGAAAAGTTTGTATTTTACCCTTTATTATTCTGTGTTGAAGACAGATGCATTAAGGGTTAAAAAAAAATCTGTTTTATAAAAGATTTAGCAATGTAAAATCTAAGAAAAGAATTATGTGGAATATTACAGCCACTCTGCAAATCTTTTGGACACCTAGTAATAAAAAGAATGTGATAAAAATATACCTACAGTATTTTCTAATCTAGTCTCATCCATTCCCCTCGCTTGGGCGGCATAAGAAAATAAATGACATTTATCTCAGTTAAGTCTGTTCTTGTAATCACAGGGCATGCAGACCCTAGTAATGTGCTGCACTCAGGAGCGACATTAAAATCTCAGTTGATGCTCAATGGATTCATGATTGAGGGAGAACTAGGGGTTTCTGGGCAAGGGCCAAATTATCTTTACTTAAAGGCTGAATTCTATTTACTTTGTATTCTAAAATGCTGGAGAAATTGATAACTTAAAGGGACATGCAACCCAAATTTTTTCTTTCATAATTCAGATAGAGAATACAATTTTAAACAGCATTCCAATTTACTTCCATTATGTAATTTGCTTCATTCTTTAGATATCTTTTATTGAAGATATAGCAATGCAAATGGGTAAGCCAATCGAATGAGACATCTATGTGCAGCCACAATCAGCAGCTACTGAGCATATTTAGATATGCTTTTTGACAAAGGATATCAAGAGAATGAAGCAAATTAGTTGATAGGAGTATATTGGAAAGTTATTTAAAAGTGCGTGCTCTATCAAACTCATGAAAGAAAAGAATTTGGGCTTCATTCACATCCCTTTAATGCTGTGCTGTGAATGGGAAGTTTGTAAATTAAATTATTTAACAATTATGGCTGATTTATATTCCAAAAAATGTAAAATAGTGAAATACACATTCAAATGATGATTTTTGTAGACTTAAAGGACCACTCAATGCAGTAGAATTACATAATTAACAAGTGCATATTAAAAAGACAATGCAATAACACTTACTCTGAATTTCAAATAAGCAGTAGATTTTTTTTCTGACAAATTTATTTTTTCTCCTATTTTCTGTCCCCCTGTATCATGTGACAGACATCAGCCAATCACAGACTAGTATATGTATACCCTGTGAGCTTGAGCACATGCTCAGTATTATCTTGTTGCCCAGAAAATGTGATTACTAAAAGATGTAATAATGGAAGTAAATTAGAAAGTCTTAAAACTGCATGCTCTTTATGAATCATATACGTTTATTTTGACTTTAGTGTCCCTTTAACTCTTACAAAATATCCTTGCACATGGAAAGAGACTTGAGCAAATCACGGTGTTGACGATAAAACCATTTTTCTTTATTGTAATCCAAGTAAAATTAGATGCAATGATGGTAAAGTCAAACTCATTTTGTCATTAATAATGTAACTTCCTCAAGTACTCCTATGCTAAACAAACGGCATTACTACTTTTAAAGCGATATACCACGCCCACAATTGGTAATTAACCTTTCCATACACAGTTTGCTGGAATGAATTTGTGATTATGCTAGTCTCATTTTACAATATGATACACATGAATACAATATAATACATTCATTTGCACAATGGGGCCGAATTATCAAGCGCCGAATGGAGCTTGATGCCCCTGTTTCCTCGTGAGCCTATAGGCTTGCCAGAAACAGCAGTCATGAAGCAGCGGTCTAAAGACCGCTGCTCCATAACTTGTCCACTTGCTCTGAGACTGCGGACATCAATCCACTCGATCCTATACGATCGGGCTGATTGACACCCCCTGCTAGCGGCCGATTGACTGAGAATCTACAGGGGGTGGCATTGCACTAGCATTTCACAGGAACTGCTTGTGCAATGATAAAAGTGGACAGCATATGCTGTCGGCATTTATTGATTTGGGGCGGACATGATTACTACATTGTATCATGTCCGCTCGCACTTTCATAAATCGGCCCCAATATCTTATTTTACACAGAGATTTGTATACTTAATGCAATATTAACACCAACTTCTCATATGTATCACACTTCTGTGTTTCAAAAATAGACAGTCTTTTATATATTTACAGAATATACATATATGCATCTGTGATCGGCTGATGGCTGTCACATGATACAGGAGGAGGGGAAATAGACATAACTTTGAAATTTGTCAGAAAATAAAATCTACTACTCATTGGAAGTCCAGACAATGGGGCTGAATTATCAAGCTCCGAATGGAGCTTGATACTCCTGTTCCCGCGTGAGCCTTCAGGCTCCCTGGAAACAGAAGTTAGGAAGCAGCGGTCTAAAGACCACTGCTCCATAACTTGTCCGCCTGCTCTGAGGTGGCGGACAGAAATCAACCTGATTGAATACGATTGGGTTAATTGACCCCCCTGCTGTCGGCATATATCGATGTGCACCGGACATGATACGCAACATCGTTGGAGAAGACCAGGAAGTGAGAAGGGTCCCGGATAGGAGTAGGAGGGTCCCAGAATGGGAGTGAATGTTTGAATGAGAACTGTAGGAGCATTTGTGATGCAGGCAAGGATAGATGCATGTGAAAAAATATGAGATATGTTCTAGATTTTTCTTTAAAAAGTGTTTGCTGGAAAAAAAGTAGATATGTGCGATTCGGTTCGGTTAGATTCGGAAATTCGGAAAATTCAGCGATTCGGATCGAACCGAATTTCCGAATTCAAATTTTGCCAAATTTTCCGAATCGAATCGATTCATAAATTCGGATGGCCATTGGATTGCACTAGTATTGTACAGTATGTTAGGTTAACACCTAATATACAGTATAATACTAGTCTAATCCCTCCTAACACTTACCGAAATGCCGAATTTCCGAACCGAAACAAATCGAACCGAATCCAGACGAATTTCTTCGAATCCGAATGAATCCGAAATGAATCCGAAACTAATCGATTCGAAATTTTCCAAAATCGAATCGATCCGAACCGAACTTCGAAAAATTCCGAATCGATCCGAACCGAATTTTTTCGCCATGCACATGTCTAAAAAAAAGGTATTATCAGTGTTTTGAATGTATCTGGTAAGTAAGTTACTAATAAATCTGAGATTTTGAACATAAACAATTTATGCTAATCTATATGGAGAGAAATATGTGAATAAGGCTCTGATGCACCATGTACTGAATGAGATTGAGGTGGAAGTGGAGAAAGAGGATTTTTTGTTGTTTGGAAGGAGAAATATGTTTTAAGGGATTGAGAGAGATTATACATAAAATTAAAAAAATGCTAAACCCCAGGATGTGATGGCTTCCCTGTATATTTTATTGGAGATAATAAAAAGAATATTCATTATTATTATTAATTAAATTATATTGGTCGAAAGAGAGAACCCTCAAAAGGCTTTAAAAAAATGTTGTTTTAGTAAGTAGATTAACAATCAGTAAAAA
Organism: Bombina bombina; assembly: GCF_027579735.1. Taxonomy (NCBI): domain Eukaryota; kingdom Metazoa; phylum Chordata; class Amphibia; order Anura; family Bombinatoridae; genus Bombina; species Bombina bombina. The sequence continues at coordinate 1,403,541,530 of NC_069499.1, read as the reverse complement.
TAAAACAAAATACTGTAACATTAGATAAAAAAAATGTCTTTTCATATCTTTTTCAGGAATTTCTTCAAGTTAATACAGCACTTAAACAGAGCAATTGTTCTTAAAGGCCTGGAAGTGAATATAAATATAACATTAATGTAGAAAGAACAAGATTTAATGCTGAAAATTGTTGCCACTAGCAAGGAGAGAAAACGCAGAGTTAGTTCATCACTACTGAGCAAGTGATATGTTAATAAGCCATCTGGTTAGTTCATGTAGCTCTGGGTGCAATCATTTTCTTTCCAAAAAGAAAGGCTTGCTCCTCATGCAAGAAATTATATTATATTATTAAACATAGCAGCACAAAGGAAATACCCCAAAATCATAAAGAATCTTTAAGGCGGATATAACAAAGACTTATATGTGTTGAAGTAATTGCGTGACCCCACTACGCTTGAGAGAACCAACTTCTTGCCAGAACCAACTACTTATCAGTATGAGAACCCTCAGGAAAATAGCATTGGTGTTATCAGAAGCCTAGAGATGTGTAGTAGCAGGTGGAGTCCTTCTGTATGACTATTAAATATTTTAAAGGGAGCTCCTTAAGGGTTAAAAGTTTCCTGAGAAGCTAGTTCGTGGATTAAATATATTTCTATACCTATAACGCTATTCAAATCTGAGTGACCATATCTGATTGGCTTCTCAGATTTTCAGGCCTGTCAGCTTTGAAAAATATTTCTGTGAGTGTACGTATATGCATACCTGGTTAAAGGGACATAAAACCCAAACATTTCCTTTTAAGATTCAGATGGAGAATACAATTTTAAACAACTATCTTATTTATTTCTATTATATAATTTGTTTCATTCTCTTGGTATCATTTGTTGAAGGAGCAGCAATACACAACTGGGTGAGCCAATGACAATCGGTATATATGCAGCCACCAATCAGCAGCAGGGCCGGCCTTAGGGTATTGCGAGCGAGGCGGCCGCCTTGGGCCCCGCCACGCCGGTGCAATAAAAAAAAAATTATTATAATTATTAATTTATTTTTTTTAAACTTTTTTTTATGGCGCCATTTTTAAAAAAAAATTGGCGCAATGTGTCAGACCGTGGAGGAGCAGAGTGGCGAGCCGGGTGGGAGGAGGATGAGCAGCCGCAGAGAGAGTGGGTGTTGCACTCGCAGGCTGCAGGCATCAGAAAGTGGGAGCCGAGTGTGGGACCGTAAGACCGAGGAGTAGTCAGGGCCAGGACTGGCTGTGCATTCATCATCCCATTGTGAATCATGGTAAGCAGCTGCAGACTGAGAGCTAAGAATTTGAAACTCATTTTCCCTAGGCTGTACACTCCTTCACACAGTCAGTCCTGTCCAAGACTCCATGTGTGTGTAAATTTAAAGTTCATTTTGAGCTGGAAGTGGTCCATGGGAGCATCATTTTATTGCAGGGGGCTGGGGGCAATTGAGGGGGGCTGGGCATCATTTTATTGCAGGGGGCTTGAGGAAATTGAAGGGGGCTGGGGCATCATTTTATCGCAGGGGGGATTCATTTTATTGCTGGGGGGGCTGGGGACATCATATTTTTGCTGGAGGCATCATATTTTTGTTGGGGGCATCATTTTATTGCAGGGGAGGTGGGGCATCATTTTATTGATGGGACATCATTTTTGTGCTTGGGGCATCATTTTTTGCAGGGGGGCTGGGGGCATATTTTTATTACAGGAGGACTGGGCATCATTCTATTGCAGGGGGGCTTCATTTTATTTCTGGGGGACATAATTTTATTGCAGTGGGGCTGGGGCATCATTTTATTGCAGGGGGGCTGGGTGCTTCATTTTATTGCTGGGGCATCATTTATTGCAGGGGGCTAGGGGCATCATATTTTTGTTGGGGGCATCGTTTTATTGTGGGGAGCTGGGGCATAATTGTATTGCTGGGGCATCATTTTTTTGCAGGGGGCATCATTTTATTACAGAGGGACTAGGCTTCATTTTATTGCAGGAGGACTTCATTTTATTGCTGGGGGCATCATTGCAGTGGGGCTGGGGGAATAATTTATTGCAGGGGGTTGGGGGCATCATTTTATTGCAGGGGCATCATTTTTGTGCAGGGGGGCATAATTGTTTGTAGGGGGCTGAGACATAATTGTATTGCAGGGGGACTAGGCTTAATTTTTTTGCAGGGGGCTTCATGTTATTGCTGGAGTCTTCATTTTATTGCAGTGGGCCGGGGCATCATTTTATTGCAGGGGGATTCATTTAATTGCTGGGGGGCTGGGAACATCATTCTATTGCTGGGGGCATCATATTTTTGTTGGGGCATCATTTTATTGCAGGGGGCATCATTTTATTGCTGGGGAAATGGGGCATCATTTTATTGCTGGGGCATCATTTTTGTGCTGGGGCATCATTTTTTTGTAGGGGGGCTTGGGGAATATTATTATTACAGGGGGATTCGGCAATATTTTATTGCAGGGGCTTCATTTTATTGCTGGGGGCATCATTTTATTGCAGTGGAGCTGGGGCATCATTTTATTGCAGGGGGCTGGGGCATCATTTTATTACAGGGGGGCTGGGGGCTTCATTTTATTGCTAGGGGCATCATTTATTGCAAGGGGGCTGGGGGCATCATGTTTTTGTTGGGGGCATAATTTTATTGCAGGGGCATAATTTTATTGCAGGGGAGCTGGGGCATACATGTATTGCTGGGGCATAATGTTTTGCAGGGGGTGGGTGCATAATTTTATGCAGGGGGCATAATTTTATTGCAGAGGGACTGTGCATACTTTTACTGCAGGGGGCTTCATTTTATTGCTGGGGCATCATTGCAGTGGGGCTGGGGGAATCATTTATTGCAGGGGGGCTGGGGGCATCATATTTTTGCTGGGGGCATCATTTTATTGCAGGGGCATAATTTTTGTGCAGGGGGCATACTTTTTTTGCAGGGGGGCTGAGAGCATAATGTTATTTAAGGGGGCTGGGGCATAATTTTATTGCAGGAGGGCTTCATTTTATTGCAGGGGGGCTTCATTTTTTTGTAGGGTGCTGGGGCATAATTTTCTTGCAGGGGATTGGGCATCATTTTATTGCTGAGGGCTTCATTTTATTGCAGGGGGAATTCATTTTATTGCTGGGGGGCTGGGGACATCATTTTATTGCTGGGGGAATCATATTTTTGTTGGGGGCATCATTTTATTGCGGGGGGGGGCATCATTTTTGTGCTGGGGCATCATTTTCTTGCAGTGGGGCTGGGGGCATATTATTATTACAGGGGGCTTGGGAATCATTTTATTGTAGGGGGGGCATCATTTTTTTGCAAGGGGGCTGGGGGCTTCATTTTATTGCTGGGGTATAATTTATTGCAGGGGGGCTGGGGGCATCATGTTTTTGTTGGGGTCATCATTTTATTGCAGGGGCATCATTTTATTGCAGGGGAGCTGGGGCATAATTGTATTGCTGGGGCATAATTCTTTTGCAGGGGGGCTGGGGGCATAATTTTATTGCAGGGGGCATCATTTTATTACAGGGGGACTGGGCATAATTGTATAACAGGGGCATCATTGCAGTGGGGCTGGGGGAATCATTTATTGCAGGGGGGCTGGGGGCATCATATTTTATTGCTGGGGGCATCAGTTTTTTGCAGGGGAGCTGGGGGCCTATTATTATTACAGGGGGATTGGGCTTAATTTTATTGCAGGGGGGCTAGGGCATCATTATATTACAGGGGGCTTTAATTTATTGCTGGGGGCATCATTTATTGCAGGAGGGCTGGGGACATCATGTTTTTGTTGGGGGCATCTGTGACGGATACCCCGGCTACCCAGACTGGGTAGCTCCACCAAACGGGTCCTGCTTCCTCCCTGCCAACTACAGCTATGTAGCTGGCAAGTGACCACAGCCTGTAGCCACCCCTGATGCCCGACAGCATCGGTCCCACCCTGTGGCAGACTCCAGCTACCCAGACTGGGTAGCTCTGCCTGATGATCCTTTCTCTGCCTGGAACAGGCTGGCTATGTAGCCCAGGAAAGTGATTTCTATGTAGCCCAGGAAAGTGATTTTAGCTGGAGCTCACCCAAATAACTAGACAGACAGGCCTTCAGGTGAACAAGAACTGATTTTACGGAGAACACACACTCCTTTTATATACACATCTCATCTTGATAACACAAAGGACAATCCCACAATTTTCCCGCCATTCCCACCCCTCTAGACAGCCCGGCACCTCCATAGAAGCCACAGTCTCACATAATCCCAATAATTAGGGGTGGTGGTTTCGGGTGATCCCGGTGGAGCGGAGTTACATTCCGTTGAAGTTATGGGGTTAGGGGTGTCCAAAACCCCCGGTTCCCAAAGGAGCTCCCCTCCGGTAATTTGTCCACCTCTTGTCCTCCCTAGGGGCTACTAATCCCCAAAAGAGCGGAGCTCTCGGGCACATGGTTGCTGGAGTGATGAGGGGTAAATTTAGCGGGTGTCCTGCTGTCCTGTGGCCAACCGGGAGTTCCAGGAGCCTGGACAGCCTGAGATAGGTTAGGCGGGTGTCCGTTGTGAGGCAGCCGAACGGGAGTTCCAGGAGCCCGGCTAGCCTAGGAGGGTTTTCCTGGTCATACATGCTCTTTTCTAAAAAAGTTTGGAACACAAAACCATGCAACCAAAAGCTTCCAGAGATGGTGGTTGCTCTGAGGAGCCTAAAACCACTGATAAACAACAGGGGTGAGGTTGTAGTGGGGGTTGGGGTATCCTTAGATGTCTGGTATCCGTGACAGAATAATTTTATTGCAGGGGGGCTGGGTGCATCATTTTACTGTAAGGGGCATAATTTTATTACAGGGGGACTGAGCATAATTTTATTGCAGGGGGGCTTCATTTTATTGCTGGGGCATCTTTGCAGTGGGGCTGGGGAAATCATTTATTGCAGGAGGGGCTGGGGGCATCATATTTTTGCTGGGGAATCATTTTATTCCAGGGGCATCATTTTTGTGCATGGGCATACTTTTTTTTGCAGGGGGTCTGGGGGCATAATTTTTTGAAGGGGGCTGGGGCATAATTTTATTGCAGGGGGTTTTCATTTTATTGCAGGGGGCTTCATTTTATTTGCATACAAAGAGAGAAGCGCTCTACCAGGAACGAACAACAGCTCAGTGGCTTGTTCTATGGCGATTTACCACCCGGAAGCAGCCTCTTTTAGACCAGTGTGCTTTTCACAGAAGAAAACTTTCCTGAAGTATATCAGTCTGATCCTGCCAAGTAAGGTCAGTCCAGCCCCGAAATACCAGGCAATTCTCCTCTGAACAAGGAACATGACAACCCCAGACGATCGTTTCGGCCTCCTATGGGCCTCGTCAGTGAGGTGCAGCCACATTCCTCTAAGCACACTGGGCAAGGAGTCCACGTCTGGTTTCCCCCATCACCCATAGGGAGACTTCCCCAGGGTCATAATAATTTGCATACAAAGAGAGAAGCGCTCTACCAGGAACGAACAACAGCTCAGTGGCTTGTTCTATGGCGATTTACCACCCGGAAGCAGCCTCTTTTAGACCAGTGTGCTTTTCACAGAAGAAAACTTTCCTGAAGTATATCAGTCTGATCCTGCCAAGTAAGGTCAGTCCAGCCCCGAAATACCAGGCAATTCTCCTCTGAACAAGGAACATGACAACCCCAGACGATCGTTTCGGCCTCCTATCGGCCTCGTCAGTGAGGTGCAGCCACATTCCTCTAAGCACACTGGGCAAGGAGTCCACGTCTGGTTTCCCCCATCACCCATAGGGAGACTTCCCCAGGGTCATAATAATTTGCATACAAAGAGAGAAGCGCTCTACCAGGAACGAACAACAGCTCAGTGGCTTGTTCTATGGCGATTTACCACCCGGAAGCAGCCTCTTTTAGACCAGTGTGCTTTTCACAGAAGAAAACTTTCCTGAAGTATATCAGTCTGATCCTGCCAAGTAAGGTCAGTCCAGCCCCGAAATACCAGGCAATTCTCCTCTGAACAAGGAACATGACAACCCCAGACGATCGTTTCGGCCTCCTATGGGCCTTGTCAGTGAGGTGCAGCCACATTCCTCTAAGCACACTGGGCAAGGAGTCCATGTCTGGTTTCCCCCATCACCCATAGGGAGACTTCCCCAGGGTCATAATAATTTGCATACAAAGAGAGAAGCGCTCTACCAGGAACGAACAACAGCTCAGTGGCTTGTTCTATGGCGATTTACCACCCGGAAGCAGCCTCTTTTAGACCAGTGTGCTTTTCACAGAAGAAAACTTTCCTGAAGTATATCAGTCTGATCCTGCCAAGTAAGGTCAGTCCAGCCCCGAAATACCAGGCAATTCTCCTTTGAACAAGGAACATGACAACCCCAGATGATCGTTTCGGCCTCCTATGGGCCTCGTCAGTGAGGTGCAGCCACATTCCTCTAAGCACACTGGGCAAGGAGTCCACGTCTGGTTTCCCCCATCACCCATAGGGAGACTTCCCCAGGGTCATAATAATTTGCATACAAAGAGAGAAGCGCTCTACCAGGAACGAACAACAGCTCAGTGGCTTGTTCTATGGCGATTTACCACCCGGAAGCAGCCTCTTTTAGACCAGTGTGCTTTTCACAGAAGAAAACTTTCCTGAAGTATATCAGTCTGATCCTGCCAAGTAAGGTCAGTCCAGCCCCGAAATACCAGGCAATTCTCCTCTGAACAAGGAACATGACAACCCCAGACTATCGTTTTGGCCTCCTATGGGCCTCGTCAGTGAGGTGCAGCCACATTCCTCTAAGCACACTGGGCAAGGAGTCCACGTCTGGTTTCCCCCATCACCCATAGGGAGACTTCCCCAGGGTCATAATAATTTGCATACAAAGAGAGAAGCGCTCTACCAGGAACGAACAGCAGCTCAGTGGCTTGTTCTATGGCGATTTACCACCCGGAAGCAGCCTCTTTTAGACCAGTGTGCTTTTCACAGAAGAAAACTTTCCTGAAGTATATCAGTCTGATCCTGCCAAGTAAGGTCAGTCCAGCCCCGAAATACCAGGCAATTCTCCTCTGAACAAGGAACATGACAACCCCAGACGATCGTTTCGGCCTCCTATGGGCCTCGTCAGTGAGGTGCAGCCACATTCCTCTAAGCACACTGGGCAAGGAGTCCACGTCTGGTTTCCCCCATCACCCATAGGGAGACTTCCCCAGGGTCATAATAATTTGCATACAAAGAGTTTTCTTCTGTGAAAAGCACACTGGTCTAAAAGAGGCTGCTTCCGGGTGGTAAATCGCCATAGAACAAGCCACTGAGCTGTTGTTCGTTCCTGGTAGAGCGCTTCTCTCTTTGTATGCAAATTATTATGACCCTGGGGAAGTCTCCCTATGGGTGATGGGGGAAACCAGACGTGGACTCCTTGCCCAGTGTGCTTAGAGGAATGTGGCTGCACCTCACTGACGAGGCCCATAGGAGGCCGAAACGATCGTCTGGGGTTGTCATGTTCCTTGTTCAGAGGAGAATTGCCTGGTATTTCGGGGCTGGACTGACCTTAGTTGGCGGGATCAGACTGATATACTTCAGGAAAGTTTTCTTCTGTGAAAAGCACACTGGTCTAAAAGAGACTGCTTCCGGGTGGTAAATCGCCATAGAACAAGCCACTGAGCTGTTGTTCGTTCCTGGTAGAGCGCTTCTCTCTTTGTATGCAAATTATTATGACCCTGGGGAAGTCTCCCTATGGGTGATGGGGGAAACCAGACGTGGACTCCTTGCCCAGTGTGCTTAGAGGAATGTGGCTGCACCTCACTGACGAGGCCCATAGGAGGCCGAAACGATCGTCTGGGGTTGTCATGTTCCTTGTTCAGAGGAGAATTGCCTGGTATTTTGGGGCTGGACTGACCTTAGTTGGCGGGATCAGACTGATATACTTCAGGAAAGTTTTCTTCTGTGAAAAGCACACTGCTCTAAAAGAGGCTGCTTCCGGGTGGTAAATCGCCATAGAACAAGCCACTGAGCTGTTGTTCGTTCCTGGTAGAGCGCTTCTCTCTTTGTATGCAAATTATTATGACCCTGGGGAAGTCTCCCTATGGGTGATGGGGGAAACCAGATGTGGACTCCTTGCCCAGTGTGCTTAGAGGAATGTGGCTGCACCTCACTGACGAGGCCCATAGGAGGCCGAAACGATCGTCTGGGGTTGTCATGTTCCTTGTTCAGAGGAGAATTGCCTGGTATTTCGGGGCTGGACTGACCTTAGTTGGCGGGATCAGACTGATATACTTCAGGAAAGTTTTCTTCTGTGAAAAGCACACTGGTCTAAAAGAGGCTGCTTCCGGGTGGTAAATCGCCATAGAACAAGCCACTGAGCTGTTGTTCGTTCCTGGTAGAGCGCTTCTCTCTTTGTATGCAAATTATTATGACCCTGGGGAAGTCTCCCTATGGGTGATGGGGGAAACCAGACGTGGACTCCTTGCCCAGTGTGCTTAGAGGAATGTGGCTGCACCTCACTGACGAGGCCCATAGGAGGCCGAAACGATCGTCTGGGGTTGTCATGTTCCTTGTTCAGAGGAGAATTGCCTGGTATTTCGGGGCTGGACTGACCTTAGTTGGCGGGATCAGACTGATATACTTCAGGAAAGTTTTCTTCTGTGAAAAGCACACTGCTCTAAAAGAGGCTGCTTCCGGGTGGTAAATCGCCATAGAACAAGCCACTGAGCTGTTGTTCGTTCCTGGTAGAGCGCTTCTCTCTTTGTATGCAAATTATTATGACCCTGGGGAAGTCTCCCTATGGGTGATGGGGGAAACCAGACGTGGACTCCTTGCCCAGTGTGCTTAGAGGAATGTGGCTGCACCTCACTGACGAGGCCCATAGGAGGACGAAACGATCGTCTGGGGTTGTCATGTTCCTTGTTCAGAGGAGAATTGCCTAATATTTCGGGGCTGGACTGACCTTAGTTGGCGGGATCAGACTGATATACTTCAGGAAAGTTTTCTTCTGTGAAAAGCACACTGGTCTAAAAGAGGCTGCTTCCGGGTGGTAAATCGCCATAGAACAAGCCACTGAGCTGTTGTTCGTTCCTGGTAGAGCGCTTCTCTCTTTGTATGCAAATTATTATGACCCTGGGGAAGTCTCCCTATGGGTGATGGGGGAAACCAGACGTGGACTCCTTGCCCAGTGTGCTTAGAGGAATGTGGCTGCACCTCACTGACGAGGCCCATAGGAGGCCGAAACGATCGTCTGGGGTTGTCATGTTCCTTGTTCAGAGGAGAATTGCCTGGTATTTCGGGGCTGGACTGACCTTAGTTGGCGGGATCAGACTGATATACTTCAGGAAAGTTTTCTTCTGTGAAAAGCACACTGCTCTAAAAGAGGCTGCTTCCGGGTGGTAAATCGCCATAGAACAAGCCACTGAGCTGTTGTTCGTTCCTGGTAGAGCGCTTCTCTCTTTGTATGCAAATTATTATGACCCTGGGGAAGTCTCCCTATGGGTGATGGGGGAAACCGGGGGAAACCGGGGGAAACCAGACGTGGACTCCTTGCCCAGTGTGCTTAGAGGAATGTGGCTGCACCTCACTGACGAGGCCCATAGGAGGCCGAAACGATCGTCTGGGGTTGTCATGTTCCTTGTTCAGAGGAGAATTGCCTGGTATTTCGGGGCTGGACTGACCTTAGTTGGCGGGATCAGACTGATATACTTCAGGAAAGTTTTCTTCTGTGAAAAGCACACTGGTCTAAAAGAGGCTGCTTCCGGGTGGTAAATCGCCATAGAACAAGCCACTGAGCTGTTGTTCGTTCCTGGTAGAGCGCTTCTCTCTTTGTATGCAAATTATTATGACCCTGGGGAAGTCTCCCTATGGGTGATGGGGGAAACCAGACGTGGACTCCTTGCCCAGTGTGCTTAGAGGAATGTGGCTGCACCTCACTGACGAGGCCCATAGGAGGCCGAAACGATCGTCTGGGGTTGTCATGTTCCTTGTTCAGAGGAGAATTGCCTGGTATTTCGGGGCTGGACTGACCTTAGTTGGCGGGATCAGACTGATATACTTCAGGAAAGTTTTCTTCTGTGAAAAGCACACTGGTCTAAAAGAGGCTGCTTCCGGGTGGTAAATCGCCATAGAACAAGCCACTGAGCTGTTGTTCGTTCCTGGTAGAGCGCTTCTCTCTTTGTATGCAAATTATTATGACCCTGGGGAAGTCTCCCTATGGGTGATGGGGGAAACCAGACGTGGACTCCTTGCCCAGTGTGCTGAGAGGAATGTGGCTGCACCTCACTGACGAGGCCCATAGGAGGCCGAAACGATCGTCTGGGGTTGTCATGTTCCTTGTTCAGAGGAGAATTGCCTGGTATTTCGGGGCTGGACTGACCTTAGTTGGCGGGATCAGACTGATATACTTCAGGAAAGTTTTCTTCTGTGAAAAGCACACTGCTCTAAAAGAGGCTGCTTCCGGGTGGTAAATCGCCATAGAACAAGCCACTGAGCTGTTGTTCGTTCCTGGTAGAGCGCTTCTCTCTTTGTATGCAAATTATTATGACCCTGGGGAAGTCTCCCTATGGGTGATGGGGGAAACCAGACGTGGACTCCTTGCCCAGTGTGCTTAGAGGAATGTGGCTGCACCTCACTGACGAGGCCCATAGGAGGCCGAAACGATCGTCTGGGGTTGTCATGTTCCTTGTTCAGAGGAGAATTGCCTGGTATTTCGGGGGTGGACTGACCTTAGTTGGCGGGATCAGACTGATATACTTCAGGAAAGTTTTCTTCTGTGAAAAGCACACTGGTCTAAAAGAGGCTGCTTCCGGGTGGTAAATCGCCATAGAACAAGCCACTGAGCTGTTGTTTCGTTCCTGGTAGAGCGCTTCTCTCTTTGTATGCAAATTATTATGACCCTGGGGAAGTCTCCCTATGGGTGATGGGGGAAACCAGACGTGGACTCCTTGCCCAGTGTGCTTAGAGGAATGTGGCTGCACCTCACTGACGAGGCCCATAGGAGGCCGAAACGATCATCTGGGGTTGTCATGTTCCTTGTTCAGAGGAGAATTGCCTGGTATTTCGGGGCTGGACTGACCTTAGTTGGCGGGATCAGACTGATATACTTCAGGAAAGTTTTCTTCTGTGAAAAGCACACTGGTCTAAAAGAGGCTGCTTCCGGGTGGTAAATCGCCATAGAACAAGCCACTGAGCTGTTGTTCGTTCCTGGTAGAGCGCTTCTCTCTTTGTATGCAAATTATTATGACCCTGGGGAAGTCTCCCTATGGGTGATGGGGGAAACCAGACGTGGACTCCTTGCCCAGTGTGCTTAGAGGAATGTGGCTGCACCTCACTGACGAGGCCCATAGGAGGCCGAAACGATCGTCTGGGGTTGTCATGTTCCTTGTTCAGAGGAGAATTGCCTGGTATTTCGGGGCTGGACTGACCTTAGTTGGCGGGATCAGACTGATATACTTCAGGAAAGTTTTCTTCTGTGAAAAGCACACTGGTCTAAAAGAGGCTGCTTCCGGGTGGTAAATCGCCATAGAACAAGCCACTGAGCTGTTGTTCGTTCCTGGTAGAGCGCTTCTCTCTTTGTAGGCTTCATTTTATTGCTGGGGGTTCATTTTATTGCAGGGGGCTGGGGCATCATTTTATTGCAGGGGGCTTCATTTTATTGCTGGGGCATCATTTTATTGCAGTGGGGCTGGGGCATCATTTTATTGCAGGGGGCTTCATTTTATAGCTGGGGGCTTCATTTTATTGCAGGGGGCTGGGGCATCATTTTATTGCAGGGGGGCTTCATTTTATTGCAGGGTCTGGGGCATCATGCTTTTGTTGGGGGCATCATTTTATTGCAGGGGCATCATTTTATTGCAGGGGAGCTGGGGCATAATTGTATTGCTGGGGCATATTTTTTTGCAGGGGGGCTGGGTGCATCATTTTATTGCAGGGAGCATAATTTTATTACGGGGGGACTGGGCATAATTGTATTACAGGGGGCTTCATTTTATTGCTGGGGCATCATTGCAGTGGGGCTGGGGAAATCATTTATTGCAGGGGGGCTGGGGGCATAATTTTATTGCAGGGGCATCATTTTTGTGCAGGGGGCATACTTTTTTTGCAGGGGGTCTGGGGGCATCATTTTTTGAAGGGGGCTGGGGCATAATTTTATTGCAGGGGGCTTCATTTTATTGCTGGGGCATCATTGCAGTGGGGCTGGGGAAATCATTTATTGCAGGGGGCTGGGGCATAATTTTATTGCTGGGGGGGCTTCATTTTATTGCTGGGGGCTTCATTTTATTGCAGGGGCTGGGGCATCATTTTATTGCAGGGGGGCTTCATTTTATTGCTGGGGGGCTGGGGACATTATTTTATTGCTGGGGGCATCCAATTTTTGCAGGGTGGCTTGGGTTGGGGTATGTTTTTATTGCAGGGGCATCATTTTATTGCAGTGGGGCTGGGGGCTTCATTTTATTGCAGTGGGGCTAGGGCATCATTTTATTGCAGGGGGTTTCCTTTTATTGCTGGGGGCTTCATTTTATTGCAGGGGGGCTGGGGACATCATTTTATTGCTTGGGGCATCATATTTTTACAGGGGGGCTGGAGGCATATTTTGATTGCGGGGGCATCATTTTATTGCAGTGGGGCTGGGGGCATCATTTTATTGCAGTGGGGCTGGGGGCATACATTTATTGCAGTGGGGCATCATTTTATTGCAGTGGGGCTGGGGCATCATATTATTGCAGGGGGCCGGGAGCTTCATTTTATTGCTGGGGCTTCATTTTATTGCTGGGTGCTTCATTTTATTGCTGGGGGCATAATTTATTTTATTGCGTGTGGGCTGTGTGTGTGTGTGAGGTGTGTGTGTGTGTGGGCTGTGTGTGTGTGGGCTGTGTGTGTGTGGGCTGTGTGTGTGTGGGCTGTGTGTGTGTGGGCTGTGTGTGTGTCGGCTGTGTGTGTGTGGGGGGGGGGGCTGTGTGTGTGTGGGATGTGTGTGTGTGTGGACTGTGTGTGTGTGGGGGCTGTGTGTGTGTGTCGGCTGTGTGTATGTGTGTGTGGGCTGTGTGTGTGTGGGCTGTGTGGGTGTGGGTGTGTGTGGGCTGTGTGTGTGTGTGTGGGCTGTGGGCTGTGTGTGTGGGCTGTTTGTGTGTATGGGGTGTGTGTGTGTTGTGTATATTGCTGTGTATATATCTGTGTACCTGTGTATGTGTCTGAGTGTGTGGATGTATGTGTATATAAGTATCTCTGTGCATATTATATATGTGTGTTTGTGTGGTACAGTACATTGCCCCATTTCTTTTAAGCATTTATTGTTCTGGGTAGAGGCAACTGCACTGTCAATCTGTCTAGGGACCTGCACTTGCTAGGGCTGGCACTCTGTAATGTTCTTGTTATCATAAGAAAACACATAAAAATAAGGCCCAGTTCAACTCAACTGTTCCTAATTGTCAGCATAATTCATCATTATATACATTAACAGTTGTTCCAATAGTACAAATGGTATATTGCAATATATACAATGTTATAGTGCTCCACATTAGTGGATTTATAGGTTGTTTTTTTTTCTATATAAAATGTTGTGCATTACCTTAAATGATTTTTCTTCTATTTTTTTTTTCTTTTGAAAAGCTGTGGGGCGGGGTTGGGGGTGGGAGTTGGGTGGGGATTTGGTGGGGTTGGGGGCGGGGTGGAATGTGGCCCCATTTTGACATCATGCCGGCCCTGATCAGCAGCTAGAACCTAGGTTCTTTGCTGCTCCTGAGCTTACCTAGATAAACCTTTCAGCAAAAGATAACAAGATATGGAAGCAAATTAAATAATAGAAGTAAATTGGAAAGTTGTTTAAAATTGTATTCTTTATCCAAACCATGAAAGAAAATTTTTGGGTTTCATGTCCCATTGAGTCACAGAATTTAATGTTACAGGGAAAATAAATCTATTATAGTATTCACTTTGGTTCCTCTCTTTGCATTTGAATGTCAGCAGAATATTTTATTTTTTAATTTCAGTGTGTTAATTCTTTCTCTCAAAATGCTAAAAACTTAAAGAAAAATGTGTAATCCGAATCTAATGGAAGGGTCACTTAGGTTCTCTTAAAGGGACATAAAAATATTTTTTTTTCTTTCATGATTCAGAGTATGCAATTTTAAACAACTTTCTAGTTTACTTCTGTTAGCAAATGTTCTTCATTCTCTTGGTATCTTTTGTTGAAAATCAGGGGCATAAGGTCAGGACCATGCACAAGTCTGGAACACTATATGGTAGCAGTTTTGCAAGAATATTATCCATTTGCAAGAGCTCTACATGGCAGCACTATTTCCTGCTATGTATCTGTCTCTTCAACAAAGAATACCATGGGAACAAATCAAAATGAATAGAAGTAAATTGGAAACTTTTTTTTCAAATTGTATGCTCTGTCCAAATCACACAGAGAAAATATTTGGGTTTTATATCCTTTTAAGTAGAAGAGTCATACTGAGGAGCGTTAACGTATCTTATACACTGTATCACAGAAGTGATTGTAGCAATGTTATTAATATAGTGCTCCAGACTGACTCCTGACCCTTTGTCAGTATGCTTTCATGGGCCCCGATATTCAAAACATTTCAAGATATTCTAAAAAAGTGGGCTGAACCCCGTGGTGCTGACGAGTGGCGATGTGTCTCGTATAGGATGGAGGACAGTTCTTTTAATATCAGAAACCGAAGGCGATGTTTCCCCATTTAAATACAGGTTACTCCCATGGAACGCCCAGTAAACTTCACCGGAACGCCTATATATTCGTCATGTGTGCAACTGCAACAAGACAAAAAAACAAACTTCCTATTAAAACGATAGGATCTGGGGGATTGTATAGTATAATGTTACAATATGTATGTAAACTGTGTGATTGAACTAATCTTCTATTGTGTCTTTAGCCTGTATTTTTACATATTTTAAGATTGTGCCTGCTCATTCTCAATATTCATATTTACATTATATTGGGAACGTATATTCGCAATCATCATACTTAACAATATTCAAATCAAGTTTTCGCATTTGTAAGATTCATATTTCATAATACTGCAATTGCGCTATCATGTTTTACTTATAATATTGCAATCGCACTGTAGCAAATTTGTTCTATATTAACATATATCTATATCTAAAGATATGGATATTTGTTAAAGGGACAGTCTAGTCAAAATTAAACTTTCATGATTTAGATAGGGAATGCAATTTTAAACAACTTTCCACTTCACTTTTATCATCAAATTTGTTTTGTTCTCTTGGTATTCTTTGTTGAAAGCTAAACCTAGGTAGGCTCATATGCTAATATCTAAGCCCTTGAAGGCCGCCCCTTATTTCAATGCTTTTGGCAGTTTTTCACAGCTAGAGGGCATTAGTTCACATGTGCCATACAGATAACAATATGAGCACGCCCATGGAGTTACAAATGAGAGGGCACTGATTGGCTAAATGCAAGTCTATCAAAAGAACTGAAATAAGGGTGCAGTTGGCAAAGGCTTATCTACAAGGCAATCACAGATGTATATTAATATAACTGTGTTGGTTATGCAGAACAGGGGAATTGGTAAAAAAGGTATTATCTATCTTTTTAAACAATAACAATTCTGGAGTAGACTGTCCCTTTAATATTAATAAAGAACATGTTTGCTAAAGCGAGTCGATTTTTAATAAGTAACACATGCTCGTGCAATCACAATATTATGAAATTTGAATATTAGAAACGCAAAAAAATACGATCGCAGTTGTGAAATATGAATATTGCGATCGTGAATGCACGTTCTCAATATAATGTTAACATGAATATCGAGAACATGCAATTGCAATCTTTAAATAAGTAAAACTACACTCCTAAGAACACAATATAAGATTAGTACAATCACGTTAAGAGTTTACATAAATAATGTAACATTATATTATACAATGCATATAAATTAACAATCTATATACAACTATCATAAACCCACAATCCCTCAGCTCTTATATGTGTATTATTCATGTGTTTAACCCCTTAATGACCACAGCACTTTTCCATTTTATGTCCGTTTGGGACCAGGGCTATTTTTACATTTCTGCAGTGTTTGTGTTTAGCTGTAATTTTCCTCTTACTCATTTACTGTACCCACACATATTATATACTGTTTTTCTCACCATTAAATGGACTTTCTAAAGATAACATTATTTTAATCATATTGTATAATTTACTATAAAAAATATAAAATATAAGGAAAAAATGAAAAAAACCCCCACTGTTTTTCTAACATTGACCCCCAAAATCTGTTACACAGCTACAACCACCAAAAACACCCATGCTAAATAGTTTCTGAATTTTGTCCTGAGTTTAGAAATACCCAATGTTTACATTTTCTTTGCTTTTTTTCCAAGTTATAGGGCAATATGTACAAGTAGCACTTTGCTATTTACAAACCACTTTTTTTCAAAATTAGTGCTAGTTACATTGGGACACTGATATCTGAATATCCCTTGACATGTATATATTTTTTTTTAGAAGACATCCCAAAGTATTGATCTAGGCCCATTTTGGTATATTTCATGCCACCATTTCACCGCCCAATGTGATCAAATAATTTTTTTTTCACCTTTTCACAAATCTTTTCACAAACTTTAGGTTTCTCCCTGAAATTATTTACAAACAACTTGTGCAATTATGGCATAAATGGTTGTAAATGCT
The DNA here is from genome assembly GCF_027579735.1 of Bombina bombina. Taxonomy (NCBI): domain Eukaryota; kingdom Metazoa; phylum Chordata; class Amphibia; order Anura; family Bombinatoridae; genus Bombina; species Bombina bombina. Next base: position 1,403,524,930 of record NC_069499.1, on the reverse strand, counting down.
TCTCTGGGATCCCCTTTGTTCAGAAATAGCAGACATATATGGCTTTGGCTTTGCTTTTTGGTAATTAGAAGGCCGCTAAATGCCACTGCGCACCACAAGTGTATTATGCCCAACAGTGAAGGGGTTAATTAGGGATCATGTAGGGAGCTTGTAGGGTTAATTTTAGCTTTAGTGTAGTATAGTAGACAACCCCAAGTATTGATCTAGGCCCATTTTGTTATATTTCATGCCACCATTTCACCGCCAAATGCAATCAAATTAAAAAAAAGTTCACTTTTTCACACTCTTTCACAAACTTTAGGTTTCTCACTGAAATTATTTACAAAAAGCTTGTGCAATTATGGCACAAATGGTTGTAAATGCTTCTCTGGGATCCCCTTTGTTCAGAAATAGCAGACATATATTACTTTGGTGTTGCTTTTTAGTAATTAGAAGGCCGCTAAACGCCGTTAAGGGGTTAATTAGGTAGCTTGTAGGGAGCTTGCAGGGTTAATTTTAGCTTTAATGTAGAGATCAGCCTCCCACCTGACACATCACACCCCTGATCCCTCCCAAACAGCTCTCTTCTCTCCCCCACCCCACAATTGCCCCCGCCATATTAAGTACTGGCAGTATAAAAATAAAAGGTATCTTTTATTTTTTTTGGCATATTTACATATGCTGCTGTGTAGGATCCCCCCTTAGCCCCCAACCTCCCTGACCCCCCCAACAGCTTTCTAACCCTTCCCCCTCTACCTTATTGGGAGCCATCTTGGGTACTGGCAGCTGTCTGCCAGTACCCCGTTTACAAAATAAATGTTTTTTTGTTTGTTTGCTTTTTCTGTAGTGTAGCTTCCCCCCCAAAGACCAACCCCCCACCCCCTCCTAGATCCCTTAGATTCTTTTTATATGCCTTACCTCCCCCCTCTCTCCCACTTTTCTCAAATTTTTTGTCTGTAGTGTAGCGGTTCCTGCACGTGCGTCCATGCGCGCCTCTGGCTACCCTGCCCATGATCCCGCCCCCCTCTTGCATCAGCCATGCATTGATGGCCACCCACCCAGCTCCCACAGCGGCTCCCACCCACCGATTGAGGCCATCGATGTCCGATGCTGAGATGGCCACATAGTGGCTCTTTCTGCATCAGATGGCTAAGTATTGTTATTGCAGGATGCCTCGATATTGAGGCATCACTGCAATAACCGGAAAGTGTTAGTTTTACCGGCGGACGTACAAGGTACGTCTATTGTCATTAAGTGACAATTTTTGAGTGACGTACCTGGTACGTCCGTTGTCATTAAGGGGTTAATTTACTATTATATTTTACAAACAGGGGTTGAGTTTCAGTTGACACATGTTAATTGCATTGACATATGTGTAAAGGGATAATTTACATTACACCTTTGATGTAGGTGGCGATACTGCTTTGAATATATCTCTGGTATCAGAACAGCATCGCCATCCACTGAAATGTATGGTAAAACGCCTCTCAACGACGCTGCCTATAAACAGTACTGTCGGCCCTTTGGAATATTTTGCTGGATTTCTCGAGATCGCAACGGATCCCTTTTCAATATCTTGCCACCTCGTGGTACTTTCCTCATCGGGCCATGGAAATGATCTAGGTTTCAAGGATACCAAAAGGAGGTAAATTTGGAAACAGAAATCAGCTGAAAAGCTTTTATCCAAATTGTAATCTCATGAAAGTTTAATTTTGAATTCCATGGGGCATATTTACCAAGCTCCGTATGGATCTTGAGGCCCCTTGTCTAAAGACCGCTGCTCCATAACTTGTCCACCTGCTCTGATGTGGCGGACAGAAATCAAACCAATCGAATATGATTGGGTTGATTGACACCCCCGCCTGTAAGTTACAATCTTCTCTGCCTGTGTCTTTGTGGTTTGTTTTTTTGTGTTCTAAAGTTACCTGTAAAATAAAAATAAATCCTAAGATAGCTAGAATATAATTATTATTTATATTGTAGCTATATTAGGGTTTATTTTAAAGGTAAGTATTTAGTTTTAAATAGGATTCATTTACTTAATAAGAGTTAATTTATTTAGATTAATTTAATTAATATTTAAGTTAGGGGGGCGTTAGGGTTAGGGTTAGACTTAGGTTTAGAGGTTAATAATTTTATGACAGTGGCGGCGGCGTAGTGGGGGGCAGGATAGGGGTTAATAAATTTATTATAGGTGGCGACGGTGTAGGGGGGGCAGATTAGGGGTTAATAAATTTATTATAGGTGGCGACGGTGTAGGGGGGGCAGGATAGGGGTTAATACATTTAATATAGGTTGCGGCGGGTTCAGGGAGCGGCGGTTTAGGGGTTAATACATTTATTATAGTTGCGGTGGGCTCAGGGAGCGGCGGTTTAGGGGGTAATAACTTTATTTAGTTGCGGCAGTGTAGGGGGGGTCAGATTAGTGGTGTTTAGACTCGGGGTACATGTTAGGGTGTTAGGTGTAGACAGCTCCCATAGAAGTCAATGGGATGTCTGTCAGCAGCGAACTTGTACTTTCGCTATGGTCAGACTCCCATTGATTCCTATGGGATCCGCCGCCTCCAGGGGTGGTGGATTGAAAACCAGGTACGCTGGGCCGTAAAAGTGCCGAGCGTACCTGCTAGTTTTTTGATAGCTATCAAAAGTAGTGAGAATGTGCCGCACGGATCCGGCGGATCGATGCTTACGTCACAAAATTCTACTTTTGCCGGTCTCGAGCCTTTGATAACTAAGGCGAATCAGCCTCGCCACAAATACGCTGCGGAATTCCAGCGTATTTGAGGTTGACGGCTTGATATCTAGGCCCCATGGCAGCAACTTAATGCATTTAGCATCTAGACGTGGTAAAGATAACTTGCTGAAGTTCAAACAGAGCATAAGAATGGGGAAAAAAGTGATTTTGAAAGTGGCATGGTTGTTGGTGCCAGACGGGCTGATCCGAGTAATTAAAAACCTGCTGATTTACTGGGATTTTCAAGGCACAACCATCTCTAGGGTTTACAGAGAATGGTAAAAAAAAAAAAGAAAATATCCAGTGAGGTGGTAGTGGTGTAATGGTGTGGGGGATATTTTATTGGCATATTTTGGGCCCCTTAGTACCAATTAAGCATTGTTTAAACGCCACAGCCTACCTGAGTTTTGTTGCTGACCATGCCCTATCCCTTTATGACTACAGTGTACCCATCTTCTGATGTACTCCAATGGCCTCCACAGTCACCAGATCTCAATCCAATAGAGCACCTTTGGGATGTAGTGGAATAGGAGATTTGCATCATGGAAAAGCAGTCAACAAATCCGCAGCAACTGCGTAATGCTATCATGTCAACATGGACCAAAATCTCTAAAGAATGTTTCCAACGCCTTGTCGAATCTATTTCACAAAGAATTAAGGCAATTCTAAAGGCAAAAGGGGGTCCAACCCGGTACTAGCAAGGTGTACAGTGGCCGATGAGTGTGAGGGGTGTACTCACTTTCATGGAATACTGTATATATATATATATATATATATATATATATATATATATATATATATTTTTTTTATATATATATATATATATATATATATATATATATATATATATATATATACAGTATTCCACGAAAGTGAGTACACCCCTCACATTTTTGTAAATATTTTATTATATCTTTTCATGTGACAACACTGAAGAAATGACACTTTGCTACAATGTATAGTGAGTGTACAGCCTATATGTATGGAAAGGTGATAACTAAGCGCCAACTATATAACGCAACAGACTTCCAGCTCTAATAAATTGGCACCTAGTTGCCAAGGGTGGATTCAATTTTAAGATTGGATATCAGAGCGCCAAACAACGTAGGCAGGGTCTATGGGCAGATAGTCAAATACCAAAGGTAACAATAGGTTGAAATAATATGATTTAATACATAAGATAAAAAAGTTGGTACATTTAAAATTATACAACAATTAGTCATGGATCCATGTTACACTTTAAAATATATATTGAAACACTTGGAACAATTTAAAAATGCTTGTAGAACAATTAATAACAACAACAACAAAAATCTAACAAATAATGTCTATCGCATAAAACTTAAATTCTAATATGTGAATGCTAGGAGCGCTTATGCACACTCTATTTATAAAAACAATGGGTTACAATGCACAGGTGGATAGATTCCAGGTTGCTTGAAACCGGTGGGTGTGAAATGTAAGTGGCTCCGAATTGGGGTTGTGCCTATGTGTTTATCCAAAAAGGGTGTAAATCCTAACAAGTGAAAAAATGTGAGAAAAATATTGCAGTGGTGTGTGAACCTTATTTTCAAAATAAACAATGAATTCAAAATAAAACGATATACAAGTGAATTTTTGACAAATCAACTAATGCATACATAAAGCATAAATAGAACCAAATAAAAACAACAGCACAACTTTAACGTGTGTTCAAATGTGTTTCTGCTTGCAAACTGTGATGTGATGTGAACAAATATCTATTATAAACACTGCATAGTGGCAAAACTTTGTGATTGGATTGAAATTGAACACAGGCTCTAAATTGATACCCTAAAATTTGAATCTAAAGGGCTCAGAGTTGCTGAGCTAGATATAGGGGACTTGCTCAAAGAGCCTCGAGAGGTTAATTAAAAGAGACCATATAACAACAGTGGTTTAAAAAACAGATGATATAACATAAAATGCTTAAAAGTCCAAATAAATATTCAAATTGGATAATAAGAATCTTGCTATAGTCTATCTCAATATGGATCCCAACTGCTGATTATGTAGAAATCTTCTTGGGCGGTAGTTAACAAATAATTCCAACTTGCAATGTTGTCCCTTACCTGCCAAAAAAGGAAAGGCAAACAATAGTGCAGATGGCTTCTTAATGTGATCACAATTAAAATACTCCTTACCAGTCAACCAGTTTCGGTCTATAGACTATAGCAAGATTCTTAGTATCCAATTTGAATATTTATTTGGACTTTTAAGCATTTTATGTTATATCATCCGTTTTTTAAACCACTGTTGTTATATGGTCTCTTTTAATTAAACTCTCGAGGCTCTTTGAGCAAGTCCCCTATATATAGCTCAGCAACTCTGAGCCCTTTAGATTCGAATTTTAGGGTATCAATTTAGAGCCTGTGTTCAATTTCAATCCAATCACAAAGTTTTGCCACTATTCAGTGTTTATAATAGATATTTGTTCACATCACATCACAGTTTGCAAGCAGAAACACATTTGAACACACGTTAAAGTTGTGCTGTTGTTTTTATTTGGTTCTATTTATGCTTTATGTATGATTTGTCAAAAATTCACTTGTATATCGTTTTATTTTGAATTCATTGTTTATTTTGAAAATAAGGTTCACACACCCCTGCAATATTTTTCTCACATTTTTTCACTTGTTAGGATTTACACCCTTTTTGGATAAACAACATAGGCACAACCTCAGGTCTTATATTTTGAATTCAGGTTCTAGACATTCCTGTAACATTTTTTGTCCACCTGTTAGGATTTACATAATTTTGGATAAACACATAGGCAAAACCCCAATTCGGAGCCACTTACATTTCACACCCACCGGTTTCAAGCAACCTGGAATCTATCCACCTGTGCATTGTAACCCATTGTTTTTATAAATAGAGTGTGCATAAGCGCTCCTAGCATTCACATATTAGAATTTAAGTTTTATGCGATAGACATTATTTGTTAGATTTTGTTGTTGTTGTTATTAATTGTTCTACAAGCATTTTTAAATTGTTCCAAGTGTTTCAATATATATTTTAAAGTGTAACATGGATCCATGACTAATTGTTGTATAATTTTAAATGTACCAACTTTTTTATCTTATGTATTAAATCATATTATTTCAACCTATTGTTACCTTTGGTATTTGACTATCTGCCCATAGACCCTGCCTACGTTGTTTGGCGCTCTGATATCCAAACTTAAAATTGAATACAGCCTATATTATAACAGTGTAAATTTGCTGTCCCCTCAAAATAACTCAACACACAGCCATTAATGTCTAAACGGTTGGCAACAAAAGTATGTACACCCCTAAGTGGAAATGTCCAAATTGGGCCCAATTAGCCATTTTCCCTCCCCAGTGTCATGTAACTCGTTAGTGTTAGAAGGTCTTAGGTATGAATGGGGAGCAGGTGTGTTAAATTTGGTGTTATCGCTCTCACATTCTCTCATACTGGTCACTGGAAGTTCAACATGGCGCCTCATGGAAAAGAACTCTCTGAGGATCTGAAAAATAGAATTGTTGTTCTAAATAAAGATGGCCTAGGCTATAAAAAGATTGCCAAGACCCTGAAACTGAACTGCAGTACAGTGGGCAAGACCACACAGCGGTTTCATAGGACAGGTTCTACTCAGAAAAGGCCTCGCCATGGTCAACCAAAGAAGTTGAGTGCACGTGCATGAGTTCTTCCGGCACTGGGGAGCTACAGTTCATTAAGGGAACCATGAATGCCAACATGTACTGTGACATACTGAAGCAGAGCATGATCCCCTCCCTTCGGAGACTGGACCGTAGGGCAGTATTCCAACATGATAACGTCCCCAAACACACCTCCAAGACAACCACTGCCTTGCTAAAGAAGTTGAGGGTAAAGGTGATGGACTGGCCAAGCATGTCTCCAGACCTAAACCCTATTGAGCATCTGTGGGGCATCCTCAAATGTAATGCGGGGGAGCACAAGGTTTTTAACATCCACCAGCTCTGTGATGTCATCATGGAGCAGTTGAAGAGGACTCCAGTGGCAACCTGTGAAGCTCTGGTGACCTCCATGCCCAAGACCGTTAAGGTAGTGCTGGAAAATAATGATGGCCACACAAAATATTGATACTTTGGGCCCAGTTTGGACATTTCCACCTAGGGGTGTACTCCAGTTTGTTGCCAATGGTGTATACATTAATGGCTGTGTGTTGAGTTATTTTGAGGGGACAGCACATTTACACTATAATACAGGCTGTACACTCACTACTTTACAATGTAGCAAAGTGTCATTTCTTCAGTGTTATCACATGGAAATATATAATAAAATATATTCAATAATGTGAGGGGTATACTCACTTTTGTGGGATACTGTGTATATATATATATATATATATATATATATATATATATATATATATATATAAAAATATATATATATACATTCTTTAGAAGAAAAGGCAAAGAATCAAATCCTTTCTCGATGCTCTTTAAATTTTGAAACAAAGTATCCTTATTCTCATTTAATTAATTGCCACTCAGGTATGGGTAGATTCCCACGTGAAGCAAACCAATGCATAAACATATACGGGAATTAATCTGTAATACCTTACCATATTTATTCATCACATTTCAAATACATATTAATTATATATCCCTTTAAGACCTTTTGCACATAACCTTAGGCATGAATCAGACAGTCCATCTTAAAGATACAAATGACCATAACGGCTTGTTATTACAGACAGTCATTCCAAATTTGTTCCTTATGGATTGTCCATCCTGAACATTTTGGCCAACTTTGAACTTTCAAGAAGCCAAAGTCCCCACATATAGAGGTGCTCATAAACCTGTAGAGCCGTGTTTAGTCCAAAAAAAACTTTCATGATTCAGATAGGGCATGTAATTTTAAACAATTTTCCAATTTACTTTTATCACCAATTTTTCTTTGTTCTCTTGGTATTCTTAGTTGAAAGCTTAACCTAGGAGGTTCATATGCTAATTTCTTAGACCTTGAAGGTCGCCTCTTAAGAATGCATTTTACAATGTTTTTCACCACTATAGGGTGTTAGTTCATGTTTTTCATATAGATAACACTGTGCTCATGCACGTAAAGTTACCTGGGAGCCATCACCGATTGGCTAAACTGCAAGTCTGTCAAAAGAACTGAAATAAAGGGGCAGTTTGCAGAAGCTTAGATACAAGATAATCACAGAGGTAAAAAATATATAAATATAACTGTGTTGGTTATGCAAAACTGGGGAATGGGTAAAAAAGGGATTATCTATCTTTTGAAACAATAACAATTCTGGTGTAGACTGTCCCTTTAAACAAGCATTCTGCTCACATTAGGCCTTGCAACGCCTTTTGTGGGAGACAAACTGTGCAGCAAACAACCGCGGTAAGAAACACTACTCTAGGTCAAGCCGTACTTACAAAACTTGTTCTGCTTACTGTATCTGTTACCCCCTCTTATAGTCAGGCGCCATCACCACCCTCACAGGCATACCGCAGCCACCATGGAGGCTTCCTCTGCTTCTCTCACATGCAGGTTACTCTGGACCTTTGATGGATCTTTACCTGGTGTGTGACATCATCATTTAGCTCTCTGCTACCAGGTAGATGGTTCCTAGGTACTTTAAAGCATATAAGTAAATAGACGCTTAGGATGAATGTGTTCCCACATCAGCGGCTTTAACAAAGACTGTAAAGGATATGCATCTTTGTGTCAGACATGCCAAGGATAGCGCCCTGTGGTCTTTTAGTTTTCAGAACAAACAAACAAAGCCAACGCCATGTACGTTTCACCCCTTTGCAAAAATCAAATGGGGCCTTATCTGGGCTGTATTGCTAACCACCTGTGTTTCTTACTTTATATACCTTAAGCCAAATGCTTTTAACTCATTACATCTTTACCTCTCTTAAAGGGATAGTTTCCAAACTCAAGTATTTCAACTAACTCATCTCAAATATATGTTATAAAATTGGATATGAAAGGCATATGTAAATATCCCATAATTTCCATTTGTTTCTTACGACTTGGACAAAAAAACTTAATTTCTGAAATAACATTTTTTCAATCAATTTATACTTAATTACACACATGATTATTTACAAAAGCTGAAACTTCTAATCACATGATACAAAACAAGCAAAGTCCATTTTATCATTCAGACCCAGTGGACGTCTTGTCCTTAGCTTGAAAATCCACCTTGCCTCTTTCTGTAACAGTGTTCTGTCTAGGTCACCTCCCCTGCCATGGGGGTCCCTCTTATCAATTGCTACAAACTTCAGAGAGACAGTCTCACTGTTATGAAAAGAGGCAAAAGGGGAGTGAAAGGCAGCCATCCTTGTAGTAAATGTGTATACTGCCCCTACATGGCAAGAAGTAAAACCTTTCAGGGTAATTGACACAAGGTTTATGATATTAGATATTTTTTATGAACTGTGACTCTACAGGGGTTGTTTATATGCTGCATTGTTCCTGCCCCAAATTCTACATAGGAAAAACTAGAAGGTTTCTTAAGGACAGAATACAGGAGCATTGGGATGATGTAACAAACAAAAGGGATACAAATGTTGCATTTTGCCTCTTTTCATAACAGTGAGACTGCCTCTCTGAAGTTTGTAGCAATTGATAAGGGGGACCCCCATGGCAGGGGAGGTGACCTAGACAGAACACTGTTACAGAAAGAGGCAAGGTGGATTTTCAAGCTAAGGACAAGGCGTCCACTGGGTCTAAATTATAAAATAGACTTTGCTTGTTTTGTATAATGTGATTAAAAGTTTCAGCTTTTGTAAATAATCATGTGTGTAATTAAGTATAAATTGACTGAAAAAATGTTGTTTCAGAAATTAAGTAAGAAACAAATGGAATTTATGGGATATTTACATATGCCTTTTAAATCCAATGTTATAATATATATTTGAGATGTTAGTTGAAATACTTGAGTTTGGAAACTATTCCTTTAAGAGAGGTAAAGATGTAATGAGTTAAAAGGGTTGGGCTTAAGGTATATAAAGTAAGAAATACAGGTGTTTGGCAATAGAGCCCTGATGAGGCCCCATTTGATTCTCGCAAAGTGAAACGTACATGGCGTTGGTTTTGTTTGTTTGTTCTGAAAACTAAAAGACCGCAGGACACTATCCTTGGTATGTCTGACACAAAGATGCATATCCTTGACAGTCTTTGTTAAAGCCGCTGATGTGGGAACACATTCTTTCTAAGCGTCTGTTTACTTATATGCTTTAAAGTACCTGGAAACAACCCACCTGGTAGCAGAGAGCTAAATGATGACGTATTGATGTCACACACCGGGTAAAGATCCATCAAAGGTCCGGAGTAACCTGCATGTGAGAGAAGCAGAGGAAGCCTCCATGATGGCTGCTGTATGCCTGTGAAGGTGGTGACGGCTCCTGACTATAAGAGGGGGTAACAGATCCAGTAAGCGAAACAAGTTTTGTAAGTGTGGCTTGACCTTGAGTGCGGTTTCTTACTGCAGTCGTTTGCTGCACAGTTTGTCTCCCACAGAAGGCGTTGCAAGGCCTAATATGAGCAGAATGCTTGTTTTTACACGGGTCTACAGTAGGGATGGGCGAATGTTTCTAAAAATTCTGAATTTAAAACGAATTTTGATACATTCGCTCATTCAAATTGAATTTTGAATGTTTATATAACATTCTAACATTCTATTTTCGAATTTTCGTTTTTGAATTTTTCAAAAAAATTCAAAAATATTCGTTCTAATAATAGAATGTTTAGCTATGCATTCATTCAATTTCGTAATGTAATATTCGAATTCGAATGCGACATTTGAATGTCACATTCGAATTCGAAATAGTATTTCTAATCTACAACTGTGTTTAATAAATGTAATATTCGAATTTGAAAGCTACATTAGAATTTGAATGTCACATTCAAATTCAAAATAGTATTTCTAGTCTATTACTGTTTTTTTAAATGTAATATTCGAATTTGAATGACATATTCAAATTCGAATGTCACATTTGAATTCAAAATAGTATTTCTAGTCTACAACTGTGTTTAATAAATGTAATATTCAAATTTTAATGTACATTCGAATTTGAATGTAACATTCAAATTCAAAATAATATTTCTAGTCTAATACTGTGTTTTATAAATGTAATATCTGAATTAGAATGTGACATTCAAATTCAAATTTGATATTCAAATTCAAAATAGTATTTCTAGTCTACAACTGTGTTGTATAAATGTAATATTCAAATTTGTATGTTACATTCAAATTCGAATGTAGAATTTGAATTCTAAATAGTATATCTAGTCTACAACTGTGTTTTATAAATGTAATATTTGAATTTGAATGTCACATTCAAATTTCACATTCGAATGTCACATTCAAATTCAAAAGTGACATTCAAATTTGAAAGTGTCATTCGAAAACTGTAAATAACATTCGATAATAGATTATTTAAGAATATTCGTTCTTATCAACATTCTATTATGTAAATCGAATTTCTATAATAACATTCGTTCTAACTTTGGAATATAAACATATTCGCCCATCCCTACTCTACAGGTTTATGAGCACCACTATATGTGGGGACTTTGGCTTCTTGGAAGTTAAAAGTTGGCCAAAATGTTCAGGATGGACAATCCATAAGGAACAAATTAGGCATGACTGTCTGTAATAACAAGCAGTTATGGTAATTTGTATCTTTAAGATGGACTGTCTGATTCATGCCTAAGGTTATGTGCAAAAGGTATAATTAATATGTATTTGAAATGTGATGAATGAATATGTTAAAGTATTACAGTTTAATTCACGTATATGTTTATGCATTGGTTTGCTTCACGTGGGAATCTACACATACCTGAGTGGCAATTAATTAAAAGGACAATAAACCCAAACATTTTATTTCATGATTCAGATAGAGAATACAATTTTAAACAACTTTCCAGTTTACTTCTATTATTTAATTTGCTTCCTTATCTTGTTATCCTTTGCTGAAAGGTTTATCTAGGCAAGCTCAGGGGCAGCAGAGAACCTAGGTTCTAGCTGTTGATTGGTGGCTGCATATATATATTGATTGTGGTTGGCTCACCCATGTGTTCAGTTAGAAACCATTAGTGCATTCCTGCTCCTTCTACACATGATACCAAGAGAATTAAACAGATTAGATAATAGAAGTGAATTAGAAAGTTGTTTAAAATTGTATTCTCTAGCTGAATCATGAAAGAAATTTTTTAGGTTTCATGTCCCTTTAAATGAGAATAAACGGATACTTTGTTTCAAAATTTAAAGAGTGTTGTATTCCCTTTTTTTAAAAAAAAAAATATTATTTTTTATTGAGTTTCAAATATTGGCATACAAACAATGTTTTGCAGCTAAATTCCATTACAGTACAATATTCTGTTAACATAACCTAGCTCACGTCAGTCAACATAAGTTTAACATAGCATTTAGCTGCCTGAGTATTACAGGCAAGAAAAGAAACATCAGAAATATTATTAAAAAAAAAACCCTACACTGTGATATGTATTTGCCAGTCAAAAGTTAAACCCTCTCAGCAGATCATTAGGCCACTTTAGGACCTCGTAGATGTTGCTAATTCACAGGAGGATATCTTAACACAAAGGAGACCACTTGTGGGACTCATAAGGGGAACCTCAGGTTTTATATAATGGGGAACAATAATACCACCACCACACTATCTTGCAGCAATCCCCCCAGAAATAAAGTTAAGTTAAAGGGACAATATGTACAAAGAGCATTAATCTTCTAAACCATTTTCAGGGGCATATATACAACTAAGTATGCAAAGAATGCCCACCTGTGCCACAATACAGCTAATAGAACATAACAGGCTCTAAACCACCTGCATGTAATAGATCTATGGGGATAGTTAGCTATAATAGTCCCATATGTTTAATTGATTAAAAGGGGCTCTCAAACCCAAGCCTCCTCTCTCAAAAATCATAGGGCTATCATCTAAAAGAGGCTAGATTACAGGTATTTGCTGCAGAGTATTCAGGATATGCTGTGATGGAAGACATATGTAAGAGTGAACATTTATCTAAATAATTAACATACATGCAGTGCAATGACCGTTTTGGAAATCACAATTATCTCACAGACTTCACTCACTCCAGAACTGAAAAAAAAAATAAAGGAAGGCATTCCCACTCATACAATTACACATAATAAACAAAAGAACGCTTTAAACCAAGCTATGCTGATCTTAAGTTGGGAACAAAGGGGTCTAACAGTTAAACCCTTGTATGTCTAATTTTTTTATCTAGGCCAGTTCTTTTAGGGATAAGGAATAGGGGTGCCCTCCATTCTACGTAAATCTAATAAAAAATGGTATCTGGGACAAGAGATACACTATTTTGCCAAGTTCAGTCTGAGTGTCAAAGAGCACATAGCCCAAACATGTTAATATAAACCGCTGATCAATTATGTACATTTATATAGAGGAGACCCCTGCTCAACGAAATAAGAACGCTGACATTCAAATATACAGTTAGGGAGGACAATTCAAAAAGGCATGGGAACTGAATAATATACACCCTTCAAAAAGAACACTAAAACCAAACTAGTACTAAGAAAAGGAGTCCAGTGATGTGAATTGTAATCTCATGAACCTCAACTTCAAAGTTTGCGATTGTCATTAGAGTGTCCAAGTCCCGGACTCCAAGAGGTGTATAGCTCAGAAACAAAATACGAAACCGGACCTGTGGATCTCGGAACCGCCATTATATTGAAAGTGTCACCCCACACCGACTCTTGTGTGAGTACGGAAGTACTGAGAGCCTTTTGCTGGTTTAGCGATCCTCTGCAACTCTGAGTCTGCAACTGAGTCCATATAGATAGCCGCCTGTAGCTCATGCTTACCAGTCAGGCCACACACCCGGGAGCCGGCCGCTCTCCCATATGCGACCCCACCAGCAGCATCAGCCCGGCAGTCCTTACCAAGTCCCATCCGCTGACAAAGGACCTTTTGTCCTCTCTTGTCTCTATCTCAGGAATCAGTAGTTCCCTTTCCTGCAGGTCCATCGAATGTATCTTGATGTATAGTGCTTCTGCCATGGTCAAAGAAGGTTCTGTGCTTAGAGTGCAGACTTACTCTGATTTCCCAAATTATACAGATTGAAAGGAGTGAAGCATACTGTTATTCACTCAAACACGGCGGAGATACACGGCGGAATGTATATCCTTATTCCCGAGCTCCCAGAATAGCTGCCATCTTGGGCCATAGCCCGAACTCGCCCCCAATATTCCCTTACTTTAAGAAAGGATTTGATTATTTTCTTTTCATGTATTGCTGTCTTTTTCTTCTAAAGAATTCATTTTTTAAGGGTCTGCACCAAGTAACTAAGATGATATGTGTATGAAATTAACTAATGATTAATATCCATATTGTATCTTATGGATTAGATTTTGAAGATTAATCCTCTCCCCATCCTAATAATTTTATATATGTGTGCATATACTGTATATATATATATATATATATATATACTGTATATATATGTGTGTGTGTAGGTCCACAACCAATACCCAGTGCAATCAGAAAAAAAATAAGGCTGTTTGAATATATTGTAACACATTCTGTTTTGTATCCCAGTAGTTTTTACAAGTGCTAAAGATGATGCATAATTTGCTGAAGGGCCAGAAACTACTTTTTTGATAACTGGATTCAGAAATATTTTAATATGTGTATATACATATAGATTTAAAAATGCTGCCCATCGCTGCACTATACATACCTCCTTTGCTGCGCAAGGTTCTGATGTCACCTGTGTCTGTGAGCTTGCGTTCGCATTGCGATTAACTTGTAATACGAGCACAGACCTGACTTGAGACCCGGTACCCCTCTTTTATCTTCACTCAGGAAAGACTTCAAGATAATTTCTCCAAGATTCGGAGTGAAGCCGGGGTAAAGGAATACCTCAGACATGGAATGTCAGTACCCTCATGGGTAAATCTCTCAGCCATAATTACTCTTCTGCGTTGTGGGGACCCCATCTCTTAGCCTCCACCTGAGGGGTTGCTGGTATATTTAACAGTATCCTCTGCAGTATATTTACTTGCACTGGATGGGCTCTCTACTGGATCAAGATTCTGTGAGCAAGAAAGGCCTCAGCAAGCTAGTAAGATACAATGGAGGGGTTCTGCAGTCAAGGTAAGTAGCTCAGACACTAAACACAGTCCAGGAACTAACCCTACTACTCCTCACCTTATATAGGTACTACATAGGTGGGGTTTCCCAGTCTGTACACAAAGCGTTTTACCTAAGTGTTTAATTCAAAAAATTACGGAATTCAGAGTTAAAATCCCTCTTATTTCATTTCCCTATTACATCTTCCTCACAAACAAAAAAGCTTCACTGTGTCTTTAAGAAAAACGCTAACTGCCTTATGCAGTTAGCGGTTTAGCTCATTGTGGATGCTGTTGGATTTTGGGACACAAGGGGGATCCAAGGAAGGATTTTTATTCACTTTTACATGTTATATGTGTGTTACTCACAGGTTTGGGCCTACACATCATTCCGGAATTAAGCTCCACACACTTTTGGCGCCCTTTCTCTCCCCCTCACTGGATCTCTAACTGACTGAAAATGTACTCAGGGACTGTCTCCAGGCCTTCCAAGCTATCTCTGCCCAGTTTTAACACTAACAGAAGCTGGGTGAATACCCTCATAGGTGCTGCTGAGAAGGTGAGGGAAATTCATTTGCTTTTTTCTCTGTCTTTTGGGGTTTTGATGTGTTTTTATAGGCTGTTTGTTGCAACTTGGTAAATACACTGATTATTTAAAGCTTTGAAATATATTGTTATTTCCAATAACTTTCCATTTTACCCATTATCTATGAGTAATGTCTGCACCCCCATCTAATCTGGCCCATAAGAAGAGACCCTTAGGGAACATTCTGCAGCCAAAGAACGTTCTGCAAATCATTATACCTGTTTATTATGCAAAACTGTTCCAAATTAAGCAGTTATGTACTAATTGTGTCCCACATCTCCAATTCACAACCCATAATTCTGTCAGTCAGTATGACATTTGGCAGACATTTAGTGCCCATATCTGTTTTTGTGGTTCAGGGGGATTCCACTGACTTTTCTTTAGTGTTTAAAACAAGTCTTCAGAATACTATGACAGAGTTTTTGGCGGCTATCCCCAAACCAAGTAAGCATAAGTGAAAATCTGGGGATTTACCTCACACCACCTGTAATACACAGGGTCCTATTCCCTACGCTCAGTTACCACAAAGTTTACAAAGATCTGACTCAGTTGAGTCTCTTGCTGATGGTTCGTAAGGTGAAATCTCCTCTGAGGGCTCTGAATCAGTAAATGAGCCAGAAACTGATTCCATGTTTAGATTTAAAGTGGACCATATCCACTTTCTGCTTCAGGAGATTTTGAATACCTTAGAGTTATTAGAACTGAATCTAGAGGATTCAAACGCTGTAAAAAAGTTTAATCATATTTTTTAAGCTCTGCCTAAGGTGCTTAAGGCCTTTGAAGCACAAGACTTGTTTACAGAATATATAGTCAAATAATGGAAGAAACCATGCATTCCTTTTGCACCCTCTAACAGGTTTTAAAGAATGTATCCAATTTAAGAGAAGAATTTAACAGCCTGGGAAGTAGTCACTAAGGTTGATGTAGCTATTTCCACCTTAGCTAGACGTACTACTATTCCTATAGAGGATAGTTCTTTATTAGGGATCCATTGGTTTGCAAATCTGAGTCCTTGCTTAGGAAATTATTCTCCCAATCAGCTCTTCAGCTTAGACCTGCAGTAGCAATCACCTGTATGGTTGCTGTGGAATCCTTCTGGTGTGATTCTCTTTCTCAGATGGTTTCTGATCAATCTTCTGAGGATATTAGAAACTGCATTAAAGTCCTTAAAGGGATAATAAAGTCCAAATTAAACTTTCATGATTCAGATAGGGCACATCATTTTAAACACTTTACTTTTATCATCAAATTTGCTTTGTTCTCTTGGTATTCTTAGTTAAAAGCTAAACCTTGGTAGGCTCATATGCTAATTTCTAAGCCCTTGAAGGCCGCCTCTTATATGAATGCATTTAAAAGTTTTTCACAGCTAGAGGGCGTTAGTTCATGTGTTTCATATAGAAAATATTGTCAGCCCTAATTGCCTGAAATGCAAGTTTGTCAAAAGAGCTGCAATAAGGAGGCAGTCTGCAGAAGCTAAGATACAAGGTAATTACAGAGGTAAAAAGTATATTAATATCAATGTCTTGGTTATGCAAAACTGCGGAATGGTAAATAAAGGGATTGCATGTCTTTTTTAAACAATACCATTTTTGGTGATTACTATCCCTTTAAGATGGCTAATGATTTCAATTGTGGTGCAGTTTTTTCAAAATTGATGTAAAAAACATTGCTGTTTTCTTAAGGAGAGCTTTATGGCTTAAATCTTGGTCAGCTTATATGGTCTCTAAAAATAGGGGGTTATCAGTCCCTTTTGAAGGGAAGATGCTTTTTGATTGAAATTGGATTATATTATCAATACTGTCACTGGGGGAAAAAGGGCTTCTCTACCTCAGGACAAAAAGTCTAAGGGGACGTACAAACAAACAAAACTTTTTTGTTGCTTTCACTTCTGTAGAGATTGAAAGTCCACATCCAACCAGAAGTCTGAATCCTCGCTGGTAACTGTTTAATTTGTCTCATGTTCCAAAGGATCCTGTAAAGACGGCTGCCTTTGTTCAAGGTGTTTAAGACTTAGAGGACATGGGAGTGATCCAACCTGTTCTAATCTCTCATCAGGGACAAGCATTATCAATTTGTGGACCTTCCCTTCAGTCTGGTTACCGCCCCTTTTAGCAGTGATGAGAGCTCTTTTAGCAGTGATGAGAGCTTAGGGAATCTCCATTGCTCCTTATTCGTATGATATTTTGGTCCAATCTCTGTCTCTTTCCCTGGCTACTGCTCATACCCACAGAATGCCCTTTTCAGGGCAATGGGGAGCTTATGTTTTTTTAGTTTTAGATTTTATTTGGTGGGTTTGGTTGTGTGGGTGGTGGGTTTTACTGTTGGGGGGTTGTTTGTATTTTTTTTTACAGGCAAAAGAGCTGATATCTTTGGGGCAAATTAGGTGTAATTAGTTTAAATATTTGATCATTTCTTTTTTATTTTGTGTAATTTAGTGTTAGTTTTTCTTGTAATTTAGTTAATTGTATTTAATTAATGTAATTTATTTAATTGTAGTGTAAGGTTAGGTGTTAGTGTAAGACAGGTTAGGTTTTATTTTACAGGTAAATTTGTATTTATTTTAACTAGGTAGTTAGTAAATAGTTAATAACTATTTACTAACTAGTCTACCTAGTTAAAATAAATACAAACTTGCCTGTGAAATAAAAATAAAACCTAAGCTAGCTACAATGTAACTATTCGTTATATTGTAGCTAGCTTAGGGTTTATTTTACAGGTAAGTATTTAGTTTTAAATAGGAATTATTTAGTTATTAATAGTAGGTTTTATTTAGATTTATTTTAATTACATTAAAGTTAGTGGGTGTCAGGGTTAGGGTTAGACTTAGGGTTAGGGGTTAATAAACGGCGACGTAAATATGGCGGCGACGTTGGGGGCAGAAGATTAGGGGTTAATAAATGTAGGTAGGTGGCGGCGGTGTCAGGGGCGGCAGATTAGGAGTCAATAAGTTTAATGTAGGTGGTGGCGACATTGGGGGCAGTAGATTAGGGGTTAATAAGTGTAGGTGGGTGGCGGCAACATTGGGAACAGCAGATTAGGGGTTAATAAGTATAATGTAGGTGGCAGCGACATTGGTAGTGGCAGATTATGGGTTAATAAGTGTAGGTAGGTGGCGACGGTGTCGGGTGCGGCAAATTAGGGGTTAATACGTGTAATGTAGGTGTCGGCGATGTTGGGGGCAGCAGATTAGGAGTTAATAAGTGTAATGTAGGTGTCGGCGATGTCGGGGCGGCAGATTAGGGGTTAATAACTGTATGTAGGTGTTGGCGATGTCGGGGGAGGCAGATTAGGGGTTAATAAGTATAATGTAGGTGTCTGAGATGTGGGGTGCAGCAGATTAGGGGTGTTTAGACTCGGGGTTCATGTTAGGGTGTTAGGTGTAAACATAAATTTAGTTTCCCCATAGGAATCAATGGGACTGCGTTACGAAGCTTTTCGCTCCTTTATTGCAGGTGTTAGACTTTTTTTCAGCCGGCTCTCCCCATTGATGTCTATGGGGAAATCGTGCACGAGCACGTAAAACCAGCTCACCGCAGCTCACCGCAGCGCTGGTATTGGAGTGTGGTATGGAGCTCAATTTTGCTTTACGCTGCAATATTGCCTGTAATACCAGCGCTGTAGGGAGGTGAGCGGTGACAATAACTTGCAAGTTAGTACCGAGCAGCTCTTACCGCAAAACTCGTAATCTAGCTGAAGGTTACCTATCAACATCCTAGAAATTTGTGCGATTCTTCGGCCCTTCATTATTGGCCCCTTCTGAAAGAGGAAAAATTAATTTGATTCCAGTCAGCCAACATCACTGCTGTGGTGTACATCAATCATCAGGGAGGGACCTGAAGTCCCTTAGCTATGATAGAAATATCTCAAATTCTGTCTTGGGTTGAGTAAAACCACTGCACACTATCGCCCATTCATATTCCAGGAGTGAACAATTGGGAATCAGATTACCTAAGTCCATCCATCCATGAGAATGATCTCTTCATGAGGATGTGCTCAATTAATTTGGATTTTTGGAATTTTTTTCTGGCCTATCTGTTTTTCTTCCAAGAGTCATTGCCATAATCAAACAGGAATCGGCTTCTATAATGCTTATAGCTAAGGCATGGCCCCGCAGAACTTGGTATGCAGACCTAATTCAGATATCATCCCTTCCTCTATGGGTTCTACCCCTAAGGAAAGATCTGCTGTCTCAGGACCCTTGTATCATCTGGATCTCAAATCCTTGAATGGAGGTTAAAAGCCTAGTTTTAAAGAACAGAGTTTTCTCAGATTCTGTTATCTCTACTCTATGGCAAGCCAGAAAGCCTATCACGCCAAGAATTTATCATATTCATCTGTGGCTGGGAAATTATTTACATCTGCTTAAACCCCCCAAAAAGTAAAAAAATAATAATTTATTGTTAAAAACAACAACTGCATGAGGTCTTCCAGTTTATATTTTTCACGTAGGAACCGGTAGGCTTGGAAAGGGACAATCTAATGATTGGTATGCTGGGGCCGTACAGCTTACATACAGCATGCAGTACACTGTAGCTTTTACAGATTTTGACATTTATAAATTGTGATGAAGACACAAATATTTGTGGTCATAACAATGTCATTGTCGGTAAACAAAATCTTATCAAAGGAAAACCACTCCATATGAAAATACTATCATGTTGTCTTTGTATCTACATCAACGTTTAATAACAAAAGATCCCAGAATGAAGTGGCATAAACTGAATTAAATCTTTATAAAGCAAAACTATGTTTTCATGCCATCTGTCCACTGTCCATAATTTATAGTGCTCAACAAGACCATCTCACCACCTCCTTTTATGATTAATCATGAGAATGTCTCAGAGGGTTTGTTACATTTAGTACTTAATTGATGTTGCTATCTTACAAGTTGTGTGG
This sequence comes from Bombina bombina, assembly GCF_027579735.1. NCBI lineage: Eukaryota > Metazoa > Chordata > Amphibia > Anura > Bombinatoridae > Bombina > Bombina bombina. Next base: position 1,403,504,618 of record NC_069499.1, on the reverse strand, counting down.
TTCCTCTCTTAGGTTAACAACATCACCAAAATAACGTGAAACTGTCTGTATGCAAAACAGTGAACAAGTGTTTTAAAAATTTTAAAATAAATCTGATCTATATTCACGAATGGGGAAAGCAACTTTTCTAAAGACCCATCTGACGAAGTTTTAAACATCTAATATGACAATTAGATCTAAACCAATTGGAATGACCACAAGGCTGTAGCCACAGCCTGATAAATACGGGACTCCCTATGGCATAAACAAATATGAAAGACTTCTACAAACAAGTGCAAGGATTGCTTAACAAATTTGAAGAGAAGATGTATCACAATCACAGATTCGACAATCTAATACTTATAATTAGAGATCAGCATACAGGGGAGGTTAACTGAAATGGCGGATGATATAGCTCCTACCACAAATCACAAGAGATCCTAGCTTAATGCAAGAGTACTGAGTATTTGGAGCAAGATCCTTGTGAGAGCAAGAAACATAGCTCACAAACTTCTTTCCTAGATGGAGAAGAGTCGGTTATCCCTTCGGGATAGAGGATGAGCACACCGCAGATTCGCAAGCAGCTTCCCTCACATGATACTTTCCCGAGCACAGCTATAAGATTCTTAATGGAGAGGGGCTATATTTCACCAGCTCCGTTTGAAAAAGATCCAGAGATGAACCATAGCAGTTTGCTAACGCCTTCCCTCTAACTAGTAATTTACATCCTAATACAGAGAGTTGGATTGCTGGCTATGATATCGTCATTAGAGGTGAACAGCGAACATGGTTGAATACAAAGTATGCAGAATGTCCCTACTTCTGTTTCCATAACGCAGTTGGAGTTGGTTAAAGCAGCAAGTAACTTTGAAGTGAGGGTTTCTAACGACAACACTGCTGTTTAATATGTATATGATTGTTTGATTTATATGTTAAATGTTTACTGAGTTCTATATTTGATCATTTATAACATCTTCAATTAATCTAACTTTACATAAGTTGCATACTCTGGCATACTGAGAATCTTACAGCAACATCATTTTATAGCATTATTACCCAGAGCTTTCTATATATCTCAACAATAAAGCATAATAGAATTGCTAAGAAATTAGCAGGTCTCCCAGTATTTATATATATATGGGACACAGTGGTTAGCCTCCATTTGTAATTTTTTTATTTTCAGATATAACTTATGTCCAAGATAGCTTAATAATTTTGTTTATTTATGACCCTCTACAGCCATTATTTATGTATCCTGGTGGGGTATTGTAAATCCTGTCCTCACGAGACTAATCCACCCACCTACCTGGTGTCATTCTCTTAATACATACAACATATGGAGTGACTTTCCGACTGCCTGCAGCCGGGGCAGTGTGGACAGGGATAACTATTGTTCTCTGCACAATAATACATGAGACAGATCTCTGATATACTTTTAGGGTTACTAATTCCCTTACTAAGGAGAAACGATACCTGGACACATATGAAGAATCAGTGTATAATGCTATATAGGGTCCTGAGCTGGCTCAGCCTTAACACTAATTCCACACACCATTTCTTAAAATTTACATATTTCACTCAATGCAAGGGTGTATGACATCCACTCCTCAAACTGATAATACACTTGAATTATCTGATATAGTGTCTGATTCAGTTACAGTTATTTTAATTTATAATTGATTTGCCTTACATGTGTTTATTCAGAAGTGCTTAACTTGTCGCATTACAGTGGTTTGAGAGTTCACTGTCTGGCGTTCTGACCCAGTTCCTAATCAGATCTTGCATCTTTCTACTGGTGCAACTGGGTCCCATGGTTATGGGGCTTACTTCCAAGGGAAATGGAGCATAGGCCCTTGGCCTCCTACTTGAAAGGACAGGTCTCGACTCTCAAGTTAGGAATCTCACCTTATGGGAATTATTTCCCATTGTGTTAGTAGTAGAACTCTGGGGTGGTAAGTTTTAGAATAAGTATGTTGTGGGGGGGCGGAGCCAACCGCCTGAGAGATCGGTCGCACACAGCAGGAGCTCCCGCTCTAGATCTAGTCTTTTGGGGCAAAAATATCGGCTAGTACAGTGTTTCTCGACTTTAACGAAGATCCCTACTAGGCTACACTGTAAAGTACCCGATCCAGTGAATATGAGACCCTACTTTTCTCTTTTACTCCCAATCTAAGCCCTACAACGCAACCATTCAGGGGAAGAATGCTGGAGCAGTTGATGGCAGACCTGAAACAGTTATAGCAGGATTTACAGCTTCCAATATTTAAGAGGTGGCTCCCAACTTATTACTACCTAGCTAAATTGAGCTGTTGAAGCAGTTGCAGCGTGGACAGCGGCTGATATCTCAGAAACTTTGTTAAGAATAATGGCGATTGGGGTAGATTGGGAGACACAGGCTTTGAGCTTCATTGAGGCCTCTCACCGGCTCCTGGAAAAGCTGCTGCCTAGGATCTCTGCTAAGCCTACTCATAGACTCATACCTGCAGCTCAGACAATACGAGCAAATGATACTCCCATAACAGCAGTAAAGTGTCTATCCGCAAATGCTACTACCCTCCAAGCAGCAGTGGAAGCTATACCCCAAACTATACAGACGACCACGTGGCCTCCGATCCGGAGATACCGGAGAGAGCCAGAACTGCATCGGCAGCAGACTATGCGGTCTACAATCACTTCCCCCAGCACAGAGCTACTGAGGTTCAACTATGCCCGCAAAATGGATTTACCTGAGGACTTCTGGTCCATTGCAAACTCGGATCTACATTTGGAGCCCCATTGGCGGAATGGCGATATCGGCAGTTACCTGTTGCAGCTGGCTCAAGATAAGCCCTCGGCCTTGCGCTCTGGAGTGGGGTAGAAAACTCTTCCTTTTGGTATGCTGCGCCACAGCGCTTTTCCTCACCCAGACTGTGAGTTGCCCAGAGAGACCAAGTGTAAATGCGGACATTTGACATTGGCTATGCAGAATTGACTTCTTGGTCTCTCATTATTGCATGATAACCTTTTGTTTCATTTACAGAGAACTTTATAATTATTTTCTTCAGGTTTCCTAGTGTGCATGGAATTGCTTTGCATATCACAACATGCTTTCGTATACATATAGTCTGTGGCTAGAACGCAGTATCTAACCATTTTATAAGACACTTCCACACTGTTATGTTTTATTGTTATTGTGCACATGTTTCCAGGTTTATTTAGGCAGCCTGGAGAGCCAGTTGAGTAGTGTATTTCAAATTACAAGTATAACTGAAGTGTACCAATTCTCTGCTTGCACTTCACTGGCCTCTCATGCCAGTATCTAATTGCCCAAGTTCCAGTTTTAAGTATATCCTAACTACACTGGTCCCTGTTTCTCAACGCATATCATAGCTGTTTTTTCTGTGCGTCATTGATTTAGGAAGCTACCCCACGGGTTGCCTCAGAGCTAAATTCTGCAGGTTGCTGTGTAGTGGCTATAATTATGTGAATATCATAATGGTTATATTAATTGTTTACACTGTTATCCTCTGTGTGGAATGCTGGACTCACTTTGTCACATTCTCTACTATATAGCTTTGCCTGCAACTGCTAGAGATATTTAAAGTTCCTACTAACACAGTTGCCCACTTATAAACAATTTAGGGGGTTTGTCAACTTGCTTGCTACAGTGACCTTGCTGCTGGAGCCTAAACCATCGGAAGGGACATAACTACTGTGGGCTTACTCCTGTATTAATATAATATGGATTTAATAGTATCCTGAGTTGGGTCCGTGCTATATATTGAACTCTCTTTACCACTGTACATACCCATTATAAAAGGCATGACTTGTTAGAGTCTCTTTTAGCAGTAGTCCTTACAGCCCAGTATAACACCTTGTTTAGTAGCTCCCCCCTTGGCTCAATATCCACCCAGCACCTTTTTTATTTTATTTTTTTCATATATACCTATATGTTGTACATCATTAATGATTCACTAGGCTTCTGCCCATAATAGAGAAGGATGTCCACAATCTACTGATCTGGTAACACCAAGTATGCACCCTTCTCCTGCTTTTTGTCTACAGATAGTTTGGGGGCTTGGATGTCTGCGGCCGGGATGTCTAAGTCCACTAACATATTTACAGATATCATATGTAGATTACATACAGATCAGGGGCCTCAGAGTCAACATTTAGTGTTGGCTGGACTTACACTGACCTCGCCACTCAAGATCCATGTACTTCAATTCTTTTAAATAAGCTTTATGGATAACGCCAAATTTATTAATTTAGTCATTAAAGCTAAGCTCAATAATAGCCAAGCGTACCACCTACCTATCATAGCTCTATAACCATCTTATTCCCCCCCCCATATTGTGCTTTTTGGGCAGTGTGAGCTAATTGTACCCTTTATCCTATCTATCATATTAAGAGTTTTGAGTTGGTCTTCTTAGCAAACATGATTCTAGCATCCAACTGAGGTTCCCATGATAACCATTACTTTTTTGACCACTAACGCACAGGATATATATGTCATCCTTCACTTCACATGTATTAGCCATACGCAAACAGCTTTCTAATTAATATTCTACATTTATATTCTTGACATTTAAATATTCAGCTCACCACCTCCCCCCCCCTCTATATAATGTACCTCTTCTAAAAGGGGCTCACTAAGCGGTTTTTCTAGCTTGTACCGCACCTTAATTACCCTCTCTCTTTTCATAGCCAAACTGTCTTTAATGGCAGCTAAAAGGGATTGAATCTAGTTATGTTTGCATGTTTTTCTCCTGTTACAATCCCCTATAGTTTGTTAATCTAAAAAATTTTCAAAATCTGAGGTAAATAGAATTAGACCCATGAGTGGTCTTCTTTATTCCAGGTAGTCTCCTATTGTAGCAATAATCTAACTTGGTTGTGGGTCCAAGAGCGGCCCTTTCAATGAGTAGAGGAGCTTAACTTATCGTTGGCATGACCGTATTGTGTTACTATAAAACAGTACTAACGATATTTTGCTTGTTATCTTATTGGCGAACATTACTAATAACGTCTATATTCACGTCATATCTATTGTTTGATGAACCTTATATTATATAACCTGTGATAACACTTATGGAATGTTTTAATATCTTGTTGTATGCCAAATTTCACCTCAATAAAAATTATAAAAAAAAAAAAAGAATAAGTATGTTGTGTTTTGGACTGACAATCTAAGTGTTGTGCATGCTATCAATGGTGTTAGCCTCCTGAACTATTGTGATATGTTTGTTGCGACACTTGTTGTTGCATTGTCTACAACTCAACATTCACTTTCAATCCAGACACGTTCCAGGCATTAGTAACACCCTCGCTGATGCCTTATAAATTTTTTTTAATTGTGTGACTTTTAGGAGACTGGCCCACATGCAACTAGCAATGGTTTATTATGTCCAAATTTCCTTTGGCAGCTAATCGAGCCTGGACTTCCCTCCTCCCACTATTCTGCACTTCCCTTACCCCAGCCATGTGGTCATCTTATTGTAAACATTGGAGTGACTGGGACCAATTTTTCAGGGGCTGCAGAATCTGCTTTGCGAATGGCTGGTAACTTTAAGGAACTTTAATGTTAAGAAGGGAGCTATTCTACTTTGCATGTCAGCCTTTTTCTTCTTTTACAAATTTTTGCATACCAGATCCAACTAATTCCTTTTTTATTAGACAGGTTATCAAGATTTGGGACAAAGCTCAGCCCCAAAATAGGTATGCATGTGAAGCTATCACCAGGGACCGGCTTGAGCGACTGATCTCAGCTCTACTCAAACTTTGTGAAGCAATTTTGTTCCAAGCAGCCCTTACGTTAGCCTTTGCAGCAGCACTTAGGGTTTTACTTTTTATTCCTCATTCCAAAACAGATCAGGAGGTATGGGGAGTTTGGTTAACCCTTCCTATGCCACCATTAAAGGTGACTTGTCCAGTTTTTGCTTTAAGACAATATCGTCAACTTAGATCATCAGTACAAGGTCCTTTGCTAATCCACCAGGATGGATCGGCTTTGTCTGTCTTTCAGTTCCAAAGGGTATTTTCATGCGCCAAGCCCGAGGTTGGCCTATATGTCAGTAGAATTGCTCCTCACTCCTTTAGGATTAGTGCAGCTATATTGGATTCCATGCAGGGATCTTCCGGTGAAGTCATCAGGTGCCTTGGCCGCTAGAGCTCCAATGAGTACCAGGCTTATGTTTGCCCTCTCGTTTAATGTTTTCTGATATCTATTAGGTTCTGTTACAATTTCCAGTTTTTAAAATATTTTTCTTTTCAGGTTCTGCCCAAGGGGCTCTCAGAATATGAATAGTGAGACATTCGTTCATCTACTGGGCTGCTATAAGAGATTTCTCACTTCCTGTGGAACAGAATTTGGGATTTAATCCAGCTGTAATGTCAATCAGGTGGCTTGATCATCCAGGGATGACTTTGCCCAATCTCCCAGGAGTCTTAACGATGCCAGGAGAAGGTGTGGCAGACCCCACATTATTATGTTACACATAGGGGGGAATGATATGGATTTCCTCCCCACCCTTGAATTAATTAAAGTCATCAAGGCTGATTTAAATTGGATAAAGACCTCCTTCCAAGGTCCATGGTCGTGTGGTCCAGCATAGTGTCCCGCCTTCACTGGCTGCATATGCAGACTGCCAGCACAGCCTATAGAGTTTGCGTTGTGAGGGGGAGAACGGGAGAAGTGATGGCCAGGATGACGGGAGGGTCATATTTCCACGTTCGACTGATTACCTGTCCCCGTATAAGTAGGCCAGATGATCTCGAAACCCTCTAGTATCATCTCCGTCCATATAGAAGGCCCTCTACTGCATTCCGGTGGTTGCCATCCTCTTGCTATTCTTGGTCTGGTTAGTATATCATCACTGCCATGCTTTCCTTGTCAGCTCAAGTTAAGTAATGTTTTAATAAAGAAGGCTGTGACTGCCTTTAATTTCTTCCACAAACTGGTGTCAGTGTGATTTATTGGGATTATCGTGGGTTATCATCTCTCTACTGGGAGCGACCAGTTAGGCCTTTAACCCTTAAGTTAGTGTAGGGACCTGTAATGGGCCTGTAACGTTCTATGGGTTAAGGCAGCAGGGGAATAGGCCAGAAGAAGAGGTGATTTTTTAGGTAGAAACTTTGTTGCAATTAATAAGGAGAGGGTCTCTACCTTAAGATCCTGCTACTGAGCTTTTCCCTCCCTCTTCTCTTTGGATCTTGAAGCTGCAAGGTTCTCCCACCCTCATCTTTGCGGCTTGAGATAAATATCTAGTTGTAATGGCTAGAAAGCTCTTACTCCCTTCTTAGTAAGTTCATTGCGGTAATGTATGTCACTCCCTCAGTCGACTAGCCTGTCTAAGATTCCTGGTGGTCTCTGTGCCTTAAGATTGTAGTGTATTGCACCCTAATAGTGGGAGGCAGTGGCCAGTTGTGTTGGGAAAGGGAGAACTGGGGGAGTGATGGCCAGGTTGAAGGGAGGGGCATATTTCCACAGGTTTGCCTGTGTGCCCTTCCCCTGTGCAGGTAGAACAGACGATCTTGAAACCCCCTAGTATCATCCCCGTTTGTGCAGAGAGCTTTCTGCTGTAGTCCAGTGGCAGCTGTCCTCTTGCTATGCTGAGTTTGGTTAGTATCTCATCAACACAATAGTTTCCTTGTCATCTCATTAAGTTATGTTTTAATAAAGTTGCCCGTGACGGCCTTTAATTTCTTCCACAAACTAGTGTCAGTGTGGATTATCATCTCTCTACTGGGAGTGACCCATTAGGACTTTAACCCTTAGAGATCTGCTAATGTGAGCAGCATGTCTGTAAAATGCAGGTATCAGAATAGTGGATAGCCATATAAAGGTGATCCATCCTTGAGATGACCCTAAACAGAATAATGAAAAGCCTAAAAGGGCCAGATCCCTATGAATATTGTTTATTGTTTCTGCTCGAGACACTGAAAGACCTAGAAATAGTGGATAGATATATGACTGATTTAATCAAGTATTTTTGTTTTGTATGATCTACTAAATGATGATTGGGGGGGGCGTGTCCAGACACGGTCATGATAAGCAGCAAAATATGGGACTCTACATGTTATTCTGATAATCTGCCGAATAACTTTTTTCACACTTGCCTTCTAAAAGGACAGATTTGAGATCCTACAAGGGGAGACCCCACTGCAGCTAAGGATACTAATATTGAGTATTTTATTTAGCCTGACAAGCTTGAATTTAGATTGTCGTAGATTTCTGGGCCTATCAAAAAATGGCATAACGTTTCCACACTCCCTCTGGAGATTCGGGGCCAGCATGACCACCAACGCCTTATTAGAGACCCTGGTGGCATTCAGAGTAATAGCCTACTGATCGAGTTATTATCTGAGGTGTGGAGGTCTGAATTGGAGCGGCATAGAGGCTGTTGAAAAATGGGAATGCACAATGCTTACAGCGATCTCACAGCACTATCAACAGCTTGAAAAAAATATTAGAACTATGTTTTTCAAGAGTATGACACACCTTTCCGCTCCCACTGCAGGAAATAAGGAACAGTCTATGCCTTTGACTGCCAAGCAACATACTATAGAACGGCTGACAGGGTCAAAGTGTGGCAACGCACCTTCTTACTCAAGTCTACCTACATCGCATGCTCCAGCTTCTGGTAACAATGATCTTGGGGTCTGGATGTCTGAGCCGTTGGCCACTCATGAGGAACAGATTGCAGACATACAGAAAACAAGAGAAGCCTTACCTACCTGGTCTTTAACTCTGGCGGCTTTCTCTGCAGATCTGCAATATAGGAGCAATATAGGAGCTCAGATCTTATGCCACCGCTGCAGATCGGAAGACCCCTTAATCTCTCTGAGAACCTGGAGAGTGTCATCTTGAGGGTATGTTGCGTTGCTGGAGACCCTGCACAGGGAAATGATGTCGGACCAACAGTCCTTTTACTGCGACAGAAGGCTGCTGTGACAGCGGACAATAGATTGGGGATTGGATGAGCCCTGGCCTGGGGCATGCTTCTTCTCTCAGGATAACATGAGGGATACTCACCAGAAGCTAAATATAACACAGGACTTGTATCCTGCGTGTTAAAGTGTTTGACTAACATAACTCAAAAGCTTATTAACTGTTCATGTAATATGCGGTTTGCAATGTTTCACTATTTTGTTAGACTTATAATTGCTGATGTTTAATGTTTGCAAATGTTTTCAGATTGCCTACGCTGGTAGAGAAGAGTAAATCACTATACTAGTTCAAAATCAGGGACAATTTTATATTATGGTGCTATGCTATGGAAAAGTTTATTCATGGGGGTTTGTAGTTACTTAACTTGATGTAAGCAATGTCACATAAATATTACCATCTAAAAGATTTCTGTTTATTGGATAGTTATGCAGTCTAAGATGTATCTTATTTAAAGTTTTACCCTATATTTCTAAGGTAACAAAAAGTAGTAAAATTGGGGTGGATGCTTACTTCATGTCACTAGCTGCTAGATAATTTAGTCATTGATGTCCCAGTTACACACCTACACTGATGTCTAGTTACCCTTACTTATCTTGGTTAGGGACGCCATTTATTAACATTTTTTTGCCCTATCCTGCAGATAAAACAAGGAAGCCGTGACGGAGCGGTGTTACAGCCTTAACCTGTAGTACTTTGGGTATGAGAGGAACAAACTGATGCATTTTCTGTTTCTGTACACTACACATGGAGTCACCATACTAAAGTAATCTTTATTTTTAGTAGAGATCCTGCAACCTGCTTTCTATATGTGGCTTCCCATATATGAACAGACTTTTTGCAGTATCCCAGGGCATAGCTTTCCCTCATTTCTAGCTTAAGTTTACCCTTACTTCTTAAGGCTAGGCGGATAAAGTATGCTAAGGGAAATTTTATAGTACATTCCATTGCTGACTGTCTACCACTAGACTACTTATCTTGTCCCACGTTCCTGAACAATTCAATTTAAACTCCAAAGCACCCAAAACATATTTATATAAAGACTGCTGTCCTTAGTTAAAGTAAGTCCTCTCCTTGCTTGTCAATGTCTATATATTTATCTACCACCAGCCTGGGCTGACATACACCATATCATTGTAGTGTTATCTATAAGAGCTCAAGTATACCTCATATCGCTTATTATTGATTCATTCCCACAATCTTATAATATCCCATTTACTCTCACTGTCATACTATTCTAGATTCATATAATCCCTTATTTGTACTAAGGCCAACACATGCTACACTACCTTTCTCTATCCTAAGTGCTTACTATGTGATGGCTCTGTACATTTTCTATACCCATAGATCTACGTAAGGTGAGTTTACAAAATATTTGCTAGCTTTTTAATTTGATCTTTTCTCTCATGTGTCCTATAATAGACCTCAGATAGACTATCTCACCGTGGAGCCACATAATAACAAGGCTATTGTTTCATTAATTTTCCAGGATACACCCCCCCCCTTGTTTATTTTTACAGGGTCCAAGAGTGACCGTATCTTGTGCTTAAGCCCCTTTCCTACACCATACAGATTTCATAGGTCCATGAGTGGCCTTCTGAAGTCCAGGGAAAAAAATGAGGTTTCTTTTCTATAGTTCAATAACGCTATTTTCATACAGATACTTTGTACTTTCATACTGTGCTCCATGTTATTGATGTACCTATTGTGGATATTATTGAACATCTGTTTCTTGTTATATATTTGACTAACCTCAATAAAAAATAAAAAAAAACAAATGTTGCACACCAAAAAAAAAAAAAAAAAAAAAAAAGTTGCACACCAAAAAAATAAATAAAACAAATGATGACTTGGATTTCATATCTTAGACTAGGAAAG